>NC_090776.1:21547349-21847349 GCF_040054535.1 Antennarius striatus | reverse complement strand
GATCATCGGCAATCGGCTACCTCTGTCTGCTTCCATGGCTGGCGATAGCACAAGCTGTACAGTGGTCCTGTTTCACCATCCACTAGGGGAGTGCTGGTTCTGCCTCATTTGGTTCTGCTGTGGTTTTGGGGTTTTGCCAGAGTAACCTTGACTTTAACTTTTTTGAGCTGAATGACTTAGGCACTGTCTGGTCTGTCCTCAGAGTGGTGATCCTCGGCAATCGGTGACCTCTGTGTGCTTCATCGGCTGGTGGTGACTCGCTCTACTGGATGGATCGGCATGCCTTTGTTATACATTTATTGTTACTGTTATTGTTACTGTTATTATTACTGTGTTGTTAATCTGTACATGCGGTATCTATTGCTTCGTCTGTCCACTCCTGGAAGAGGGGTCCCTCCTCTGCAGTCTTCCTGAGGTTTCTCCCATCCATTTTTTCCCCTGTTAAAAGGGTTTTTGGGGGGAGTTGTTCCTTATCCGATGCGAGGGTCGCACTGCTTGCAGTGCACAAAGGTCAGAGGGATATCGTCCATGTGCAGATTGTAAAGCCCTTTGAGACATTGTTTGTGAATCTGGGCTATATAAAAATAAATAAACTTGAAACTTGAAACTTACATGATCTTTAACCGTGTGTGTGTGTGTGTGTGTGTGTGTGTGTGTGTGTGTGTGTGTGTGTGTGCGTGCGTGTGTGTGTAGTGATATCACTCTCATAGAGTTAAACAGGAAGCATATACACTTTGTCAAGAGATGAAGCCTTGCTGAATACACACACAGTCATGAGTTTCTTTTTCTTTTCATACTTTTCATACTTTATAATTGTTTAAATAGCTTATGTATAATTAATCATGCACAGGAAAAGTATACATCTACTGGTTGATAAAAATTATGTTTTTTTTTCAAAATGTAGATGATTTGGAGGCTTTTTTTTACAAGGCTGGAATTGATTAAAATGGTTGTATTTATTTGAAATGGGGAAATGCTGTTTGACTTGCAAGCTCAGTCAGTTTCAGGTCAGTATCAGAGGAAGACGTTCAGCTTCTGCCGCTCCGCAGCGCACATAGTGAGGATTTGGGGAAAAAATGGCCCATATGGTGTACTCACCACTGTAGAAACGGATCAAACAGCTGAGGTCTGAGTTGGCTGCTTCTTGCTGCACTCGAACAAGATCCTTATAGCCAATAGCCGCCAGGTAGTCGTACACCATCTGGAGTGGACGCTCAGAGGAATCCATCCTCCTGCAAGACCAAAGAAAAGGAGAAGCAGCGTAACAATCCGTGTCACAAAATAGTAACACTATTTTATCTCACTTTATGTAGGAGGGGACGCGTCAAACTAAAGGTGGTGATTTTCTTTATCACAGCAGACAGTTTGAAGAGTGCTAAGGAGTAAATATATGGCACACTGACTTTCAATATACTGAAGTATATATAAACTTCAGTAGCTTCAAGTATAAATGATATTTTTTTTAAATTAATTAATTTAAAAAATTAATAATAGTGCACGGATTTTGAGGAGCGGTTGAAATTGTAAAGATAAAATCAGAGTTCTGAGAGAAAAATCTGAATTCTTAAAATTACAGCCGAATTGTAGAAATTAAATGACTGAATGAGCAGCAATTTTTTTTCCCTTGCTAGTAAATATTATGTTCAAAGATGCCCTCATCTCAGCAGCAAAAATAACTCAGATTTTCAGTTTTAAACTATTCTTTATGCTGTAATAACATATACGTATATAGCCTCTTCTATATTCATGTAATACATATTGGAAAATCTTTGTCTTATGTTTTATCTTTACTGCACCTCAGTTAACATTTCTGTGTTGAACCAGGGTTAGTGGGACAGTTTGAGCCACCAACTTCCTAAAGTGAAAAGTGGGAAAAAATGCACATGTGCAAAATCTAAAAGGATTATTGCTCCAGCATTTGTACTTTCAGTTTGCACATAGTTGATTCATCTGCACCCTGCAGAGTATCTAGTGTTATTAGAGTATGATAATTATAATCTACAATATAAAAAATACTTTTCTTGGGCTTTAGCCAAATCTTCAAATCTGTCCACACCACACTTATTTAAAAAATGTTAACATCCATTCATTTATAAACATCCATTCTCACGTAGTCATTACACTTCATACCTTCACTTTGAGTCCTAATCATAACAGTTCTCCTAAACTAATAAATACTGTTCTGTCATCACACTTCCCAGGGACATCCCAGAGAGATTACCACTGATTGGTCCGATCATTCAGAAAAAAAATATTTTCTATATTATATATATATATATATATATATATATATTTTGTATATATATACTAGATATATTCTATTTATATCTTATAAAATAAATAAAAGTATAACATTAGACTACAAAACATATAAGCTGGATAGAACTGTTAGCCAACCTGTTTCTCCTTCCTTCATTTTCACTACATATCTGCCATATAACTAAATATATTGTTTAGAACTTGTACCGAACCCAATACTTAAAAAAAAACAAAGTTCAGTTGACAACAAAAACTACTTCATGTATTTTATTTCCTATTTCTTAGCACTGCCTGTGTTTTGTGTTCATTGAATCACTTTGAATGAATGTATAAAGCAGTTGCTCTCTAAATAGTTCTCTTAATCTTGTGATCAAACCCCTGAATATGAAGGGATTTTCTGAGGCTGTTCCGTAAATAGTTTTTGAACAAACAATAAATATAGCAACTTCTAATCAACCCATATCAACTTCAGGCCTAAATTATCAACTTCTATCCACTTCTAGTTCCAGGTCCACTCCTTCAAAGTACAGACGGAAAATACACTCATTTCTGATCCTATTCAACCAGGTCACTCCTCAACATCTTCATTTCCTCCACCTCCATCTCGGCTTCCTGTCTTCTTTTCAGCAGTACTGTCTCTAATCTGTACATCATGGCTCGCCTAACCATGTCTTACAATTTTTTTTCTTTATTCTCACAAAGACTCTTCTGTCACATAGGACATCTGACACTTGTCTTTGCTGTATATGCTGTCGGTCTGTCAGGTATTGCCTGTTCCATATACAGAGTTGATTGGGTTAGGTCACCAAAGCTTTCTTTATGGAATTAACCTAAATATTCATTTTAAACTCACATGGTTGTCCTTACTGACAGAATGCAGTTTAATTGCTGCATTGTTGGAATGTAAATGGAAATAAGACGGGGTATCCATTTGCTTTTATTTATTACGAATCTGTATTACACAGAAATTTTTACATGTTGCTTTTATGTTCTTAGTTCTTATAAAATCAGTTGGCTTCTCCACCACCAACCAAATGGTTTTTGCTTAGTCTGCATGTGATATAGATATTGCTTTATCTCATATTAAAAATACCTGAACAGATGGTAAGGCAAACATAAAAAAAGAAAATCAGCCAATGGGATTCAATTAAACTAAAACATCTCACGTTTCTGTTGCACATGGAACACAACTGAAATCAAATCAGGTTTTCCCTCAGCCCATCAACATCAACAGGTCAATACAAGTATTTGTGATTAATTATGGTTCATTCAAACTCATGCAGTTATGTTTTTAATCAACTGAAAATATTAGTTTTTATTGCCGGGGCAGATTCTCATTCCTCCAAGTCACGGTAATTCCCGAAGGTTGAATCTGAAGAGCATGATGACACAGCCAAATGAAGGAAAATGAAGTTCATGAGTCTAGTGACCTTAATGACTGTCAATGTGTTAGTGATGAAATGCCCTTTAACCCCAAACAGAAGTCCAGTTGTCAGGACCAGTTTTTATACTTATTTTTTATTCTTTTCATTTCTATATTAGTCAATTATAACAATTTTCTCACACAAAATGACAAACTGAAAGGAATTAACTTGCGTATGTATTTACCTGACTAGGTCTCCATGAAGCTGAACATAGAGCCCCTGTCCATCTCTCTGAGCACACAGTTCCTCCACCGTCGTGCTGGTTGAACAAAGCACCAACTGCAGGTCTGTCTGAGGGGTGGAGGACGTCTGAGGGCCGGAGGCCTGTGGCTGGGGGTCCACGGTGCCCCCGTACAGACATACACAGCCACGCTGGGTGTCCCCCTTCAGCCAGTCCCTCTCTCGTGATCCAAATCTGGTCTTTCTAGTCACACAGCCACGATTCCCATTCCGCTTCATGTTGCGCTGCTGGTAGAGGATGGAGAGACATTTCAATACAGAAGTTATACATATTTGCAATGGTTGCCTATGAATCTCCCAGGGGGGGGACCGTGGACTGACTTCAACACAACATCTAAGTTATTTATTGGGTAATGGAAAAGATAAATAATTTAGTAACTCCAAACAAAGATATTAATAAGTAGTGCAATATTGATCCCACATGACTAGTACAGATTCAGATACTAGTTAATATCTGGAGTTACCACCATTTGTCTTTTCCAGTGCAACACACCATTTTCAAATGGAATTGATCAAGTTGTTGATCAAGTGATTTATTCCTCTTCAATGGCTATTGGACATGGCTCGATACTGGTTGGTGTTGTTATATACCCTCATACACACTGATCTAAAACATCCCACAGATGCTTTAGATCCCACAGAAGCCCAATGGCATTTCTAGTGAGACTGTATGACATGAAAGAGCTAACCGATCGTTGCAACCTTGGGTCGCGCGCTGTCATGATGCAATGACATGAGGTGATGGTGGCTCATGGATGGAACAAAACAGGTCTTGGAATCTCAGAATGATACCTCTATGGATGGAATGTGAGTATACGCTTCGTTCATTCACTCATTCATTCATTCATCTTCTTAGCCATTTCCGTAAACTCTGCACAGAACAAGACTCGTACCCGGAACCTTCTATCTGTGTGGTGACACCACTACCCGCTGCACCAACATGCCGCTCTACGGTCCGTTCAATATGAATAAATAAAGATCAAGCGGGTGAACGGCGCTCTACGCAGGGGCAAGGGTTTTGACTTGATGAAAGGAATGTCATCTATGACTGCAATGTCTCATGATCCAAAATAGCACATTCATGGATTTAAGTATGATTCCTTCCGAAAACGAGCGGCAGCTAAAAAATCCTCACCCTTGATTGCCTCTTATTGAGGAAGAATTTCAGAAAGTGATCAAAGGATGTGGTGCGCTGCGATCTCTGGACATGTCTAATGATCAGAGCAGTGCAACTGACCCGCACAAGGATCTGTTTATTTTTTTCATTTTGCTGCATTATTTACAGTAACCAGGTAAATTTAACAGAAATTATGCTGTACTAAAATTATAAAACAATAGTTACTCAGCTGCTCTGCTACTAAGGCAGTTACATGAACAGTTCTATTTGTAATTTGCAATTCTTTTTTTTTTTTTTTTAGTGTTTTGACCCTGGTCATAACTTCCTGAATTCCAACTGAAGTTTTGAAATTACAATAAAACTATGATTTTTCTTTGTTTTTTAGTATAAAAATGTAGATGCAACAAACAAAAACTTGTCATTGTTACCTGATAAATTATTAAAAAATGATTCACTTGCTTATGAATAACTGTGTTATGTGGGAATGTCATTCCCATCTGCTGCAGTAGGTGATGGAATACAGAAAAGTGTTTTTTGTGAATGACATTCCTTTATAACTTCATTGCCATGACATGGATTTTCAAAGCAAAATTTTAACATACTTGTCTGATCTTTTTATTTATTTTCTTTACACCTTGCTATCATCCATTTCTCAACCTAAATAACTGAAATATTACCTTCAGTTTCTCAAGTTCTTGAATAATTCTTTTAGCATTTGCATCAAAAAATTGAGTTTTCTCAGTTGACTCAGTAAGTGGACCAAGGGAAAATATTATTTAACCCAAGTAATGCAACCATAAAGTTTTAGTTTTAACTAACTGCTGAAAAAAACTGCAGTCAGAAACTGGGTAGGTCCAGAGGGCTACTCCGATATCTGGACAAGCATTGCTGGGTGAACGTGAAGCAACGTCGCACTGAATTAGACTACGCGTATTCAGTCAACCTGGACTGAGTCAGAGTGGAGAAGCTTAATAAACTGTTTATTTGCCTACGGCCCAATGACTGGCTGAGCTGCCACTTAGACTATGTAGGCTCCTTGTAAACTATATGATGATATTGTATTTAACTGGAAAGCAAACTGCATCTTCTGCTTACAAATCAGAAAACTTTGCAATATTGAAATTGGAGATATAATAAATTGACCCTCATGGGATTTTAGGTTTACTTTAAAGGGTATGAAGAAAAGGAAGTAAGGATTGCCCTTTTAAACCAGATGATTTATGGTTGAATGCTTTCAGACTCAGCATTTGCACTTATTGCCAAGACATCCTACTTTATTTTCATAACTTTCTATGTGCACCATCCTTCCCTTCCTGTTTACAACATCTGAGCAATGAATGTGTGATGATTAAACAGCAAAAATGGCAATTTGTGTGTTGCTGCCTTGCAAGCAGGGACTTAATATGTCATTACACATCATGTGTTTCACTCTTAAGATGTCATAAAAGAACTGTTAGGCAACCAGCATTTCTATAAAACCTCTATCTGCCCACACTGTGCGTGTGCGTGTGTGTGTGTGTGTGTGTGTGTGTGTGTGTGTGTGTGTGTGTGTGTGTGTGTGTGTGTGTGTGTGTGTGTGTGTGTGTGTGTGTGTGTGTGTGTGTGTGTGTGTGTGGTTTGTGGCTTCTAATTGGCTCTGGTACATTCCCCCATTTAATGACAATCATCTCCAGATCAATCATCAACCAGAGAATATCAATTCTCAACGTTAAAAAAAAAACCCCCACAGCACAGAGATGCGTTCTAGTACTTTGACCTGTTTGAATCACCTACTGCATTTGACATGGAACACAATACAGAGACATTAGTGAGGACTTGGTTCTTTTGGAGTCGCCAGGAGCAGAAATCCTCCCTAGGACTTGCCTTCAGCACACGGATCCCCGTGGCCGCAGGAGCGCAGACGCCACTGCGGCTGCCGCGTCCTGCGGCCGGATTCAGCCCCGCTTGGCGGACCACCGTGTCCGGCTGCCTGTCGATGCAAGCCCCGATACCTCCAACATCACCTCCTTTCTTGAAGCCCGTTTTCGCGTTAGTCACCACGATCGGCGTGTTATTGTCCTCGTCCTCCATCGCCATGAACGATCCTTTACGAACAGCGCGGAGAAACCGAATGAGTCGTTCCGTTACGCGACGGGCAAATTCCACAGCAGAGGAGAAATCTCATCCTGTGTCGGTGCAACGACGCCATATCCAGACTAAATCTGTTTCCAGATAGGCCTGCCGGACAGCTGATCAATAAACATTAAATGGGCGGGTTCCACGTATTTATTATTCATCAGACACTGCCTCTTCCATGGGAGAAAGGCGTATTACAGTGACGGGTCAGGCAAAGTCTTCTCCCCACTTTACGCAGGACTAATCACGACATGCGCTTCCAGGGCGTGTCGACTGAAGTCACGGAATACATTTGAGTTCATAATTGTAAATAGATTCGTACGGTACTGATTCAGAGTCTAGACACTGTCATTCAATAGCCTCTCTGTTAATTTGATTTCTAAATTGCAGAAAAATACAATTTACAGATGTTTATTCTATCTACTGCACATGCTGTAGATAAAGATTTGAAAAATGATGCAATCTCTAAAAAAAAAAGGGTTGCCCTAATAATACATGATTTCATATATAGACTTCAAATGTTGATCAACGTTAAGGAAACAATATGTATTTGTGTATTAATTAGAGTATATGGACTCATGTGAAGAGTAAAGTTCAATTCAATTCAAAAAACTTTATTTTTCCCCAAAAACACAATCAAGCGAAATAAAATAAAGCATAGAAAATAAAGCACATAAAGCAGTAAAATACACAATAAACAGAAATGTACAATATAAACACGTATGTGCAATGAGGTAATAAATATATATTTTTTAAAAACTTTAAAATGGTAAAACTATAAAAATATGAGGATATTTGTCAGAAGCGCTTCATAAATTGTTAGCATTATGTGTGTTGTAATGAACTGTGTAAACAGTGTAAACGTAAAAATGTAAACATAAACAGTGTAAACATCAACTGAAGAGAGATTCAGCAGGAGTTTAGGGGGTTGACAGCTTTGACAGCAAGTTGACAACAAGTTCGTATTAGTTGTTGCTCATGGCTTGACAAACAATCGTTCAGATTCCGTTTATGTTCGTTAAAAGTGCAGATTTAAAAAATGTGCAAGCACGAAGAGGGAAAGACGCGCCATTGAAACCAGGAATTCCACTGTCCACTGCCGCTCATTCTGGTTGCGCCTCTATTTCCGTTGTTATGGTACCGGAACCTGTTGCACCTCTATTTTTGTTGTTATGGTACCGGAACCTGGAGGGGCCAAAAAGGATAGAGGCGCAGCAAATTGCGATTATCAGCGTCACTATTGGCATATTTTGCGTACTATTTTCTGATACGTCATTATAATTTGCATATTTTAATATACTGTACTCCCAATTATCATTGCCCATTCACTTTGAATATGAAGTTATATGTTCATGATGACCTTGTATCTAAAATTCAGTTATGACTAGTTATGAAAGGATTTTTGAACTGAATATTCCCAGGTTAATATTGAATTTCAGGTACAGTGTCTAGAAAAACTGTTCTAGAAGATAGATTTTTACTTCAAACACTGGAAAACCCACAGACTCAAAGCAGGTACACATAAAGCTATCCTTTAATAATTTACGCTGATGCTTTTCTCACTTGCATCAACATATCTTAACTGAAATTTAACATTTTAGAAGCTTCATTAAACCTCATGTACCCACTCACCTGTAAACATCGAGTTTAGATTCCCATACAAAAAGTTTACACACAAGAACTTACTGTTGTCACATAATGTTAACTAATTCATTTTACATGTGTTCGTTCAGTCCTGATATGCTATTAAGTCAAATGTAAACAAAATTTTACTTTTCATTTTATCTAATTACATGTAGTATTAAAATGTATTTACTTCGATATAAATTATTAGATTATTTGGTTTCAAATAGGTAGTACATATAACTTTATGCAGCAATATCTATATAGACTATATTGTGCTGCAATATAAAATCAATTGAACAATTTAACAAATTGCACACCTACAATATAATAAGGGCATTAAACCCATTGAGACAGACCTATTATGGTTACATGCACTCCACATGCTTTTCATACAAGTTACACCAAAACCCCAAACCAAGGAAAAAATTACCAATGTTCAACTAGATTCTTATTTCATGTTTTATTCGCTTGATCATTTTCTCAAACCCAAAGACAAGAATACACAGCATAAATTGAAAATATCCCATTTAATAGTTTACAACTTCACATCTGTAATCATCTTTTCATACTTTCAGTCTGACATTCACACTCACCTTGAAGCCATGGAACTGGTATTCAGTTTAACATGTCAAAGGTGACAGGAAAAAGTGAATCTCACGTCTCCCCCCTCCCCCATTAAATCAGTTCTCATACTGTTTTATAGTCAGGCCATACTTGGGGGGGTTGGGGCTGTTTTGTTTTGGGAATACAATGAATGTACTGTTTTGATTCATCTGGGAAAGAACAAAGTGGCAATCAGATGCTTTTCAAAGCCCTTTACACATTGAATTCACCCATTTAAAAAAAAAAATCAATAATCCAATTTATTCAAATGACAGATGTGCATTTTCATCACCCCCTTAAAACAATGTTGTGAGCACTGTATGAACAACTCTTCCTCTTCTACACGTTAGTACAGACCTATGGTGGTGTGATAGATTTTATTATTTGAACATTTGATGCATTTCAAAGAGTCTCAAGTCAAGAGTAGAAATGCTATTATTTACACTGGTTTTCACATGCAGCTCAGAAGCTGAAAAATGAAAATGAAGCCCAAAAAAAAGAAAATGATGTCCCATCTAGATGACAGACACGTCTCTCTCTCTCTCACACACACACACACACACACACACACACACACACACACACACACACACACACACACACACACACACACACAATTACTCTCTCTCAAGCATGATTATCGCCAACAGATTTGCTCTCTCACACACACTCACATCACTTCATATGCTAATCACACGGTTGATAGTTATTTGTTTCCTTTTCTTCCTTTAGGTTATAGTGTCCAAAGCACTTTTGTTGGGGTCAATTTTCTATTTTTTTCACATTTAAAACTGCACAAATTACGGGATCAGTGACAGAACTGATCAGACGTAATTTACAAGGATACACACCAGTTGAATAAGACAAAGACAAATAAGAAAAATAAAAACATTCAGTAGATGAATGAACCTTTCCTATCTTATGACCTTTCCATGCTGCACAGTCCCCCCCACCACCACCACCATTGCTCTTAGCTTTTAGCATACGCTTTTCCAGGTTATAATCAAGGCTGATATGGTAGCATTTCAGAAACAAAATATTTTAGGGTCCTACCACAGGAAAATAAGCCATCCAATTCTTTCTTGAAATCTGGCCTTGTAACATTGAATTTAACATCACGAGTTACAGTCCCACTCACCATCATCATAATCAACATGAGAGTGCAGGAGGAGGGACAAATGATCAGTCACTAAAGATAAAAGTGAAGAAATTAAGCCAAACACACATCCTCTCATCAGACAAAGGGAGGGACATTGCTGCTCCAGCATACATATCTGACACTACTAAAACTTTTCAAAAGCTCATGTTCACACAAATAATATATTTTACATTTACTGGCCACAATAGGAGAAAAATGGGTCTTGCTTGACTAAGATATGATGCTTTTAGAATGATGCATTATAGCAAAAGAAAAAGAAAAAAAGGTGATCAATGCATCCTTGAGAACAAATCCATCAAAGTCAGGGGGAATATTTTGCAATCGCCTCAAGAGTTTAATCAACACAAATTGTCGAGAGTGCAGAACACTCAGCCACACCAGGTCAGAGGGAAGACGTCCTCTCCGGAGGAGGTTGTGGTTACATGAGAATTTTTAAGGGACAGGAAGCTGATGAAGCAAGGTGCCACTACTGCTGCTGGGCAGCACTGTGCTTGGGTTTCTCAACTGTAAAGATCATTCAAATATCTATTCAGAGGATCAAATATCCACAGGAACTCAACAAGTGGCCTCCCCAACTACAGACCGACCGAGCAACTGTCCTCGCAAATGCAGTCAAGATGACACATCCGATCATAAAGTACGAAGAACAACTGATGCAGATCATTTGCATCCTTTTAAGACTTTTTTTTGTACATACTGTATATGCAAACAGTCATACTTCGTAGCTAATCTTTTAAGTCTTTGTCAGGGTTTTAATTAATTTGATGAGCTATTGTTTGTTTTACAAGTATATACAATGTACAGGCAGCAGATCATATATCTTTTACAATGAATGAGCGAGGGTAAGTCTTTGCAAACTGATGTCGACTAGATCTATTTAGACAATATACATATGTGAATAACTGCAATTTTTAGAAAATGGTATCTAAAAAAAGGATGAAAGATAGTACAAGTGACAAAATAGTAAAAGCCCTCAATATGTACACAAAAAAGACAATAAAGCATTTGTCAACAACAGAAAAAAAGTTGAACTGTAATAATTTTCTCCATATACACATACCATAGCTCAAAAATATTTTCCAAAGCTAATCAATTCTCTGATTTGGTCACAGAAGTTGGAAGATAGTGAAGCATAGTGAAAGTACACTGCCTGATTGAACACCTGATGATTTCAACTTAGCGTCGCTCAGCCTTCTTGATATACAAACGATCATCACTTTCATTCATGCAGATGCTTCTCTTGATTGACAATCATGACTACAAAACTGTAAATGTACTGCAACTATGCGCTAACCAGGAGAATATCGTGAGGTATTAAGGTTACTGTCCCTGACAGCATGGTTGGAATTCTGATTTGGAGAAACAAGAGCCAAGAAACACTAACAAACAGCACAAAACAACCAGTCCCAGCACCTCACGAGGCAATCCGATACACACACTTTTGTTTACTGATTTGGGGATATTTAAATTTCATTTTGTGAATTGGGGATATCTACTAGCTGCCATAATATTTGCTTTTGTTTTGAAGACTTATAATTAAAAACCCACAGGCACCTTTAATGTATAATCTAGTCATAAAAGATCAAAACAATCAGGATCATTTTGCTGTTATTTATGATTTGTAAGACATATAGACAACAGTGTGGACATCCAAATAGGTCATATTCATGGATGACTGATTATTAACTCATTATGACACACAAAAGAGAACAAGTAAAACTTAATTAAATGAAGTGATATACCAATTTATATCTAACTGGCCAGTTCCCCCCACCCCCCAAGACTGAAAACATAGTTCACAAGTAGGCTTATAAACGAAGCTCATACAGAACTCAATAGGTTCAGGGGCTTTTCCTAGCCAGTCAGAAAGGCACAATACTTCGATATCAGGCATAAATAATCGATCAAATCACCGCAGTAAAAAACATACTTTCACAAAAATAGTGCCAATTAGATGAGGATCCTCATCAAATTAGACAGCCAAGAAAAAGAAGAATTTAAGGGGGGAAAAAAGCATTCAGTGCATGTAACTACATTCATTACAAGCTTCATTTACATGTACAGTATGTGCATGGTGACGAAGATCAACCAGGTTAAACATATCTGACACACATCTAAAATTGCAAGCTAGACTGTGAGAACACAGATGCAGGAAATGTTCAAATGCAGATCTTCGACACAAATGCAATAATCTTAACATCAGATGAATTTCAGTCCTGGATTATTTCCTTCTCTATGAATGAATCTCCTCAAGACTACGCAAAAGCAATTAACCATTTAATTTATTATACAAATACAAAACTAGAACTCCATGTGATGATTCCAGAAGAGTTGTGAGGAAAAGTCTGAGCACATTCTCTGAAAATAGCCACACATGATAGAACTGGGCACCTTGGATTTGTGTCTGCCTTTAAAACCGTATCTTCCCACTGACACGTGGGATAAGGAGGCCCTACCACCACAAAATTCCCCTCTGGGTGCTCGTGAAGATGTGATTGTGATCCCAGCTATGGCCAAACATGCTCTGTGCAAATTAATGTAATTTAAAATAAGTAGAAGTCTTTGCCAAGAAAAATCATTCATGGTATGGAGGGCCAAAAAAAAAAAAAAGAGGATGTCCAAGATGTTTAATGAGCTTCACAGACTTGTCAGAGCTTTTCTTTCTGCCATCATAAGACTCACCATTTATGGAAAAAAATATGAATGATAAGTCAATCATAAATATTAATGGAGGAACAGTGTAAATATAATTTAAAATAAAACTATGGTTACCGCAATGTTCATGATGGACGTTTTCTCTACATTAACTTGAAAGATGGAGTACCACAGGAAGTGATGTGCATATGTGCTTTCATGGGTGGTAAGTGCTGGGTAGAGGGTGCATTTAGAAAAAACTAGTACGCAAAGAGATCATGAAAACCAATTTAGAAAGAAAGGAGAAAGCTTGTTTGATTGATATGTTTTCCATCATTTTTGTGAAGTCAATTGCCGTTAAGATCTTCGGAACGTTGTAGATGCTCTGCTGCTTCCCATGCAACTCGAGGACAGCGTACTGCAGTGACGTCACAGAGGGGGGGGGGGTCCGTTTGAAGAGAGGAGGGAGGTGAAAGGAAAATTGTTTTCATAGTTCCCTTGGTGGTTGGCTTTTAAGAGCAACGGTAGCAGCTCATCACTGCCAGGATTGAGGGGGAAAGTTATTAACCTCATGCAGGTCTTGAACAGGAGAGCCTTTTAGGGTGTATGTCAGCTTGATCCTCATTCGCAGCTGTTGCTGAAATTTGACGAGGATAAGCATGTTCATACAAGAGGAAACAAGTGAATCGCTGCATAGGTCTCAAAATTGTGACAAAAAGGAACTGTCAAGCAACCTATGAAGACAGACGTACCTTCTGTGGGTTGAGGACTCTGATGACCTGCGTGACAGTTCCCTGGTTGAGTGCTGGAACGACATTACTGCTAGGGGAAAGTAGCTGCAGCTGGAATGTCTGACAAAAAGAGAGGGGACAAAAATGTAATGACGCCCAAAAGAAAACATGGATTGTTACAGTACTAGAAAAACAGGTATGTTTACAGCGAAATGGTGCTCATTCAAACTGATGCATCCAAGTTTAAATGAATTTAAAACAACTAAAATGAGTCCCATAATATACGTGAATAACACATTTCTCAAACTGAGTTTTTGTTGACTACTGTTTTTATGATATTTTGCTTTCAGCAAATTGCCTAGCGTCAGTCTGTACATGCTTACCTTTGGTACTGCAGCCTGAAAAACAAAGTCTGTCATATCTGCCTCCATCGAGTTGGAAGCATGGATGGTGATGACTGCGACGTTTGGATTGGGGTTAGCTCTCTCGAATGTGAAGTCTATTTTTAGGCCATTCTTGTTGTATGCCGTCATTGGAGGAATAGCTAGAGGGATTCAAGACCATTGAAGAAGTCAGAGATATATCAACATTTAAAATTGTATTAAAAAATGCAATGACAATGCCAACAGAAATAAAATAAAATGACCAAATAGTTTAAAACAACAGCACAAAGCCAGAGACTACAGTACATTTGGAAGCAGAAGTAACAAAGAAGCAATGAAGTCTCACCTGCAGTTGCAATGTCATTAAATAACGGTGGTGAGGAAAGACCATCCAGGAGGAAAGACGGTTGTGACGTGGGGACAGACGGAACTGAAGCAGGGACTGGGCCTGTGGGAAATAATAGTCAAAGTACATGACTGCTAAGCTGAGAAATCGATGAACGGACATATCAAATTCAACTTGGTCAAAACAACACGACTCTGGGTCCCTGTTGCAAAAAAACCCACATCTTACCAGTTAGTGAGAGATCACCCAGCAGATCCAGTAACTCTCCTCCAGCTGAGGCAGGCTTGGTGGGCAACGTGGTCTGGATTACCGGAACCACATCATTACCACCTAGCAGGTCTAATAAATCATTAGCCTGGGGAACAAGGACAACACACACACATGAACAAAATATGTGCAGTACACATGTACACCATATTAAATAAAACTGATTAAAATTTACTTCAATTCAGTTATTCAACAAAAATATTACATTTTATGGTGTAAAAAAGTTTTGAAGCACAATCCACTAAATCAAACTGGCCTCACCTGGTTGGGAGGCTGTGTGATGGGAGGTGGATGTTTTGCTTCAACAGCAGAGGGCTCTGTTTCCCCGTTTGTCTGTACAATCTCTGTAGGGCCATTCGTGGCACTTTTCTCCATAATGGGCATTCGCTCAAGGAGAGCTGGCCTATCGTCAGGATGCAAACAGACAATGCAGAAGTAGACAAAACATCAATCCAACTCACCCACTAGAGGTTCTTCCTTATAACCTAACCAGTACTATGTGATGTCAGTTTGATTTCAGGTAGAATGTAATGCAGTTTCACCTCATGTGGTCATATTTCTTGAAAAGCGCATTATACTCCACAGCTCTCTGCTGAAGCTCCACATCGATGCTACTGCCATATATTGAAACCACCTTCTTGATGCGGCTAAAATAAGTTCAAACGCGAAAGGTTAGCAAACTGGAAAAGTAACAACAATTACACTAAAACGTTTTCAATGTGGCACCAATATGTATGCAAAGCTTCAAAGTGCTGTGTTTGAGATGGAAACGTTCATTACGCACTTAACGCTGCTGAAACGAGTGGACAGCTTCATGATGGCAGTGAGGGAATAACCCCGAGTTACAGGTGTGGAGAGATTGGACACGAGTAGGCCCTCCAGCACATCCAAGACTTCATCCTCAGTCACCTAAATACAGAAAAAACAGTTTCCCTCAGACTTAAGGTTTGTATAGGGCAGTCATCATTTGTGTGTATGTATGTGTATGTATACAAAGACTGACTGGAATTCTTCAAGGTGTACCTGAATGGGTTCCTCCTCCTCACACTGTCCAGACAGCAGCAGGTCCCCATACTCTCCAATGCACCAGGACGCTACCTGAACCAGAGGTTGCTATAGAACACAAAGAAGTCACTTTAGGCCCATTTGAAATCTAGAATGTAATGATTTCATAATTAAAGTTATGGATGTAAGCTTCAAGGATTCGATGTGTCCCCCATTAATCTTGACCCCCATCAGCGCTGCTCTAACCTGTGAGATGTCATCCAGCAGTGCCTTGTAAAGTCTTTGTACTGTGTAGGCATGCATCTCCACACTGTTGGTGATGAGCTGAATGAGGTTGGGAACAGAATCATCCCGCACATAGCTTCCTGCCTGTAAGAGCAGAAAAAATAATGAGTAAAGCAAATGTGAGATTTGAGCAGAAGCACTGAAGTGTTCTTGTAATATACGTACTGTTGTCAGGACTCTCATAATGGTGTCTATGTGCCATCTTTTTGAAGGGGCATACCTGTTATATAAAGAACACCCTGATTACTTGCGGAAAAGACTGGTGAATGCTACAGAAATTCTATCCAGCCAGGAGATAAATGCTGTCAGATAATATATGGCCTCAGCACTGGGCTTCAGACGATGGATCACTCATTTTATCATCACACAGCATTTCATCTCCTGTCCACTCTGGTAACAAATATGAACACAAAAGGAAGAATTAAATCCTTTTCACAGGTTGCTGCAAGTCCATCTGAAAATGTATCTACTTCAAGCAGATACAGTCAGTTGTAACTGGTTTCATCAAACTACGTCTCTTTTCCATAAGTCCTTCATAAAGGAAAATGAAGAATTGAAAATCTTTGTCACATCTGAGGTCAAAAAAGTCATAGAACACATGTGTAAAATATCATTCAAATGTGACTGACATACTTTTCTGCAGCTAAAAAGACTCCAGATGCACAGTCTGCTTTGAATTCTGGGTCGCACGAATCCAAGAAGTACAACAGCTCTTTCATCATTCCTCTGATGTTGTTGCCATTCACCAGAGCAAAGCTCAGTTCCATTGCACGTCTATAAGCCAGTGAGAAGTAGACATGAGTCAGAAACTGAAAAGCTTAACTTTCCAAGTTGTAAAAATTAATGTCTGAATGTAATTCACCTCTTGATTGACACATCCAGGTCCTTTAAACAATCCACAATGGTGCTCCGATGCCTTTGCACTGCATTGTGGTCTGTCTGTACCGTCTTTAGTAGAGATGTCAAAGCCACATATCTGAAAAAGATTTTTTTTTGCCCCGAAAGTTGTCATTCAGATGAACAATTTTGAACTGAATGCATGCATGGTGGAGTGATATAAAACATTAAATTACCGTATATTCTTGTCATTGTTAAGAAGGAAGCGACCTAATATGTTGATGGCCAAAACCTGTCAAACATCAGACATTTAGGCAAAGATATTTTCAAAGTTTACGCAATGCTTTCCTTCATGTTAAATTAACTCACCCTCAGTCCGCTTTCAGACTTGATGTCCATTATTGTCAGGACAGTCTCATACAGAATTGCATTGCCTACATTTTTACTTGTTTCTGTGTTCGTTGCAACCTGTAAATTCAAATACCAAGCATGTATCAACCTGGCGTTCTCAGAGACATTTTTGGCCAAAAGCAATGATGACTTTCAATTCTAACCTGTGCAAGAATGTCATTCATTGCTTCACTGGAGTCGTCATCACTCTTGCCTAAAATTCGCAGTAGTCTCAATATCCGCACCTAAGGAAAGAAAAGGGCAACTCCTATCAGAGCTAAAATCTCCTTCTTCAGTTCCACTCCCTGCTTGCCTTTCACTTCCTGCACGCTTGAGCCTACTAAAACAAGATGTGACTGGGAAATTCATAGCACCTTTAAGGAAACAACAGAATTAAATATTGATGTTTACCTGGAGGAAAGGGTCACTTATGCCTGATACATCATGCTCAGGAGAGTATCCAGACATGATTAAGTTCTTCAGGATTCTCACCAACTGTGGAACAAGCTATGAAAAAACAGAATAGAAAAGGAGAAGTGTCACAGCATTTTGTATGGAACTTTTTTCTGATATATTTCCTCTTTAACTTTGAAAGAAAATAATTCAGTGGCAGTCAGCCAAACTTATAACAAGATCAAAGAAGTTGGGACTTTTGTTAGTGTGGTGAGGATTATTTTTGATAATTATGAGACTGGGGTCAGATTGTTGAGGTAATATAATCAAAATCTTGATCATACAAAAATATTAGGTTAGAGCCTTTGCTTTTAAGAGGGGAAAAAAACTTTGTACAGATTTTGTGATCATGGCTAAAAAAGAGCGTGTTTATTTACTGCCCAGGTTTACTTCAATTACAACCTCTATTCAAAATAAAGTCCTTTCTAATCTACACCGTTTCCTTTTTTTTTTATCTGAATTTTTTTTTTAAAATGTCAACATAAGGAACACTGAAACACTTTGGGAAAGTGCTGTTTTGTCCAACACTGAAGTTTTAATCTAAGTGTATCCAGTACAGAAGGCATAGTTAGCCTGAAAACTGGGAGAAGGGTAACTATTAGCACAATTTCTATTATGCTAGCAGAGGTGCTACATTATTCAACTTATGAATAATTTCAGCCACATTCCAAGTAAGAATGTCAAACATTTGTTATTTACAACTTAATAAATGTCAAGATTTTTATAAAAATCTACAATGGTAAATGAAGAGACTTTAGATTTCCAACAGATGCCTGTACAAAGGAACCAACTTGACGATGGTATGATGAGATTTAGAAAACTGTGACAAGAATTTGTTAAAATATTGAAAGATTTTTTGTAGAAATAATATGAAAGGCATGCAACTCAAAATTGTAAGTGTGGAAAAAATAATACACATATTTGGGGGGTAAAAAAAACAGTCCTACATCTTTACATGAACTCTTGGTAATACAATTCCAAACTCTAGCTCAATACAAGAAAAGAAAAACACCTCTCCATACTTAAATAGGCATAAAAAATTACTACATAAAAAAATAAGCTCCTCTCCAACAGTGATACAGATACAGTGGAAACCATATTTTCCTAGTGACAACACCACTGACCATCATGTGAAACCACACCCACCCAACTGTAAATCGACAGAGATCGACTAAGTTGTATATTTTGCAATTAATGACAAAAAATAGTGAAAAAAGTATTTGACTAATGGACCAAAAACTACTTTAGGAAATATTCAAAACATTGACATTTCAATGATCACCTCACAAGTTAAAGAAATTAAAATTATAATTAAAGCACAACATGACATTACTCAAAACAAATTGGGTTACATCTGGGGTGACTGTGAGAAATGATTACTATTTACTGCATGCACCAGCTATGAAATCAGAATGCACTCTTACCTTCTCATTCTAACACAATGCAGGAATTGTAACAGACAAATGACAGAAAAAATATGAGGTAGATGTTAGGGAGGGGAAACCATCGACTTTCAGAGAGCTTAAAATAATGTTTAGATCATGAGCATGATGAGTGGCGATTCTGGCACAGTTTTTTTTTTTACACCTAGAGGAAAGGTACAGCAGCACATGAAATACAAAGGAAAAGACAGCGGCAGGAGATCGAGGACTGAAACATTCTCTGTATGTAGAATTAAACCTGTAGTGTAATCCAAGCTTCAAATGTAGTTTTTTACTTGCCTAAAACAAAATGCTTAAAGAGAAAGGTATGCACAAACACGAGAATGAAAAATGGCATCTGTTAAAGACGAATGCTGAAAGAGATTTCCAGGTCATTTGTGTAAGGGAATCCTTCTTTACCTTTCTGAAGTGAGCCAGCATGTCAGGGCTTCTTTCACACATCTCAGTGAGTAGAACAACTGATGTATGGAGAACACCTGAGGAATACACAGAATAATGCTCATTCATTCATTCATTCATTGTCATTAGCCCCGTTGTCGGCTGCCACGGGTTGCAGGAAGATTTGTTTTGTATTAACGTGAGCTTGAATACATTTGATTTGTTATTGCAATATGCTCCTATATGATGTCGTGTAATTTAAAAAATGTCTTGCCAGCAGACCCTTGGGAGAGTTTATATATGAAAACTTTTATCACGGGCAGCACCTTGGTGCAGTGGGTAGTGCTGTTGCCTCATAGCAAAAAGGTTCAGGGTTTGATTCCTTTATGTATGAAGTTTTGCATGTTCTCCCTGTGTTTGCGTGGGTTCTCTCCAGGTTCTTCAGCTTCCTCCAACCTCCATAAACATGCAGCTAAGTGAACTGGTCACAACAAATTGCTTATCAGTGAGAGTGTGAGTTGTTTACTTGATTTTCATGTAGCCCTGCAATAAGCTGTTCACAAGACGTTTGCAATCACCTTGTCTCGAAGAAAATGGATGGACATATGGATGGCTTTATCACATTATGGACAGAAGTTATAGTATAATAGAGTGTGTACACTACACTACTGGTAAAAAGATTAACAACTTGATTTTTCTAGTTTTGTATTGAAATTCAAGCATTTCAAGTCCAGTGAACAGCTTGAAATGGTGCAAAGGTAAGTGGTGAAAGGTCAAACAACAAACTGCACTTCAGTTTTATACAAAAAGGCTAACAAGAAATGGGTCAACAACTTAAAGCAGTTCTGCAGCAATGGAGGTTGATCAAGCCTCAAAGGTGGTGGTACCAAGTCCGACAGGCGTCCCAACGTTTCTTAATTACTTAAAGTCTGTCTGCATAAAGGTAGTTTTGGTAAACACTTTGGGATCATAGCATTGTGACCATTATTTGAACATTATTATACTGCAAAAAGTAGTGTGTTATTATAAAAATGGCGAGGAAAAGGAAATTAACAAAAGAGAGAGAGACCATCATTACACTTGAAAAAGTAGTTCTTTTCTATACAGAGAACTTGCCAAGAAAGTCAAGGTGTCAGTAAGTACAGCGCCCTTCACCATCAAAAGGCACTCAGAAATTGGGGTAGTTTCTGAGTGTCAACAGCTCCCTGTGATAGGCGACTCAAAGGACAACAACTTCAGGCACAGCTCAATAGTGGTCACAATAAGCTAGTCTCAATTTCAACTGTAGAGACTTTGAGTTGCAGGTTTGATGGATTGAGTCGCTGCAAGACAGTCAATGCTGAGACTTCAGAATAAAAAAAAAGAGGCTTGCCTGGGCCCTGAAACATCGCCAGTGGACTACTGACAACTGGAAGAAGGTATTACGGACTGATGAATCAAAATTTGAAATCTCATGTTCATCCCGCAGGATTTATGTACGCCGTCGACTGGGTGAAAGGATGGTTCCTCAGTGTGTGACATCAATTGTCAAACATGGATGGAGAAAGTCCTGTCCTGAAAGGCTGTTCTGCTGGATACAGGTTTGGTAACTTGTACAAAGTGAAAGAAACCCTGAACCAAAATAGCGCCAGAATGCTGTGGTGGCCAGGGTTCATCCTACAGCAAGATAATGATCCAAAACACAAGTCAAGGTTATGTCACAACTATCTTAAGAAGAACAAGATGGTACGCTTGAAAACATTGAGTGGCCAGCAGAGTCTCCAGACTGAAACCCCATCAAGCTGGTTTGGATTGAACTGGACAAAAGAGTGAACGCAAAGCAACCTACAAGTGCTACACATTTACGGGTTTGAAAAGGCCAATGTCACACAAAGGACCAGAACTTTGCTGTTTAAAACAGCTCCATGACCAAGTTGCTTTACCATGAGAGACTAGTTTGTAGTCTCATTTGATGTAGTATAAAACAGACACACACAGACACAGACACACACAGACACACACACACACCTTTACACCTATGGTAAAGCTTTCAGGCAGCAGTGTAATTTTGTGCGAACACTTTGCTGCTGAACAATTTGTCCTAACAAACAAACTCAGCTCTCGACCAGTAATTTCTTAAATTTGTGTGTTAGTTAAAGCTGAAGCACAATTGGACCACGCAGCAACACAATCATTCCAAGTATAGGAGTAAGTTCCCCACAAAAAAATGGCAAAACTAACTACAACTTTCAGGAGTGGAAAATGTTTTTTACACAATGACGTTTTACGTATTAGTTGACTTTATGGCTTCATTAAATGACTGAAAACTTGTAATGCATATTTACTCAGGCCTCCTTTGTGTTATGGTAAATTCAGTTTGAAGATTCAACACACTTTTGTAGGAAACACACACAAAAACGGAAAAATGTAGGACCTGAACTTTAAATAAGTTATCTAAGCATCTTTACAAAAATATGTTGACACATCCCATCCAAGAGTTTTTGACACGCTCATAATTCCAATCCCCTTTCCAAAGAAAGGATATTGGCTGCCGAGCAAAGCACTGAGTGTTAAGGCAAATAGGACAAATTCTGCATAATTCCCCTCAAGTCATCAACAGCATCCTGACAAACTGTTTACACTTACCATGGTTCTTCTCGCTCAGCAGGTTTTTTGTGGCTGGAAGGAACATTTCCATAAGCTCTGGAACCTTCCTAATGACATGAACTGCACACAACGCTGCCTGCCAACACAAAAGACACTCACTGTAAAAATAGTCTAACGTTGACTACACGTGTTCAGAAGACATGCCTATATTTTCATCACTGAATCATGAAGTTTTGATCCCTTGAGCATTCAAACAAATATGAAAACAATGATGCTTACTTTTTTCCTCAAGTAAGAATTTGATGTTTTCAGCAGCTTCTCTACCTCCCCAGCCAGGTCACGACACATTTCTGAAGAACCCATGCAGCCCAAAGTGCACAAGGCCAGGCCCTGGACATACTGTGTGCTGTGATTCAAGTCACTGGGATGGGAGAAGAAAGATGAATACGTCACAGAAGCATTAAATTATAATATACCAATAAGATCTCAGGAGACACTTCCAGTAGCAGAAGGAGTGAATTTGAGTATTACAAACATGTAAAACGAATCATGAAATTCATCTCTGATCAAGAACAGATCACAGAACCAGTTCTTAGCAAAAATTAAAACAAAATGTGAGACAAATTCACTGAGGCACTTACTTTTTAATACAATTTGTCATTAGTAGGTGGACATCCTGCCTCTCATCCAACAGCAGCATCGCTCCCAAATAACCTATTCTTTTGTCAGTGAACTTCTGGGAAGCAATCAACTTCAGGCACTCAAGCTGAAAAACAAGGCATTACTTGACAAAACTACAGTGGTTTAATCTTCAAAAAGAAAAAAAAAAATCCCAGCTCAAAACACATACCTGACCAAAGTGTGCCGGGTAACCCAACATGTGCATATAAAGTAGCTTTGCCACATTTCTGCAACGGTATGTATTGTCTTCTTCTCTAAAGGAAGAGCGAATAGCAGCACACTCTTTCTGGATCATCTCTCGCTCCTCTGCCTGGGTCCGTGCTGTCCGGATAGTCCGGATCAGCTCCCGCAGTCTGATCGGAGCTGGCATTCTCTGGAAAACATGGGAAAATGAAAAGGTTGGGTCCCACTACCTTAGGGTTTTAACCAGACAAAAAACCCAGAAATGTTGACCTAATGAAGATTAGATGAAATAACTTCACTGCGCACCTCGCTTCAGTTACAGAGCTAGAATGTGTCAGACTTTACGAATATGTTTGTGAGAAAGTTAATTCTGATTGTTTACCAGCTGTACTCATCTGTAAGTAGTAGTTAGACAGCCAATGCAGTGCGTGTTAATTTTATTTTGCTTTGTTTTTAGACAATACATAATGGGAAGTTATAATTATTTTTGGCTTATGAAGGCACATGGAAGACAGTTTTACCTGCAGCTTAATTTCTAAATAGCATTATAAGGTATGGACACAGAAATGTTTCAGTAGATTAAGATTTGGCAATAATGTTTTCTCTTGTATTTCCATACAGCATTGTTTCTTTCTTGATTGTAAAACCTGGTTAATGTTCCTTAAGTCAAAGTACGTAAGAAGAAAAACAGGTGGCTGTCCTAAGAATTTTGAGAATGTTAACAGCTTTCATTGTGACTGTCACTTAGATACTTTCAGATCATTTCTTTAAGTTAGAAGCCATCGTATGCAGTGAAAACAATTGGACTGTTGCTTATGTAGAAACTTTGAACCAAGGGGCCTCTTCTTCCCTTGACAAATTAAAAATGCAAGAAGTCCAATCTATTTTATCAATTTGAATGAGTAATATCTCATCTTTTTTCATTATATCATCACATTTACCTTAGTTTTTGGACTACTCTCATTCAACACAGAATTTTATTAAATTAACCCATATCTAACACAACCTTGTTGCAAAGTTGTTTCTGGAGATCAAAAGATTAAGCAACTTTGGTAGTACACTCATGCAAACTTCTCATGGTCCTCAGATATCTGCTGTATGCTAAAAAAAAACTTTCTCACAACATTTACAATTAGTCCTGCACTGCAAATTGTTTTGTGCAATTCTCTTTAGTGCTTTTAATAAACAAGAGTAGAAAAGTAATTATGCTCCATATGAGCATTTAATCTATCAAATGAACATTTTAAAAAGAGCAAGGATATGCTATATGTATGAAACAGTGAGACAGAAGTATATGAATGTTGTTTATGAACTGTAAACCTAAATAGTTTCAATGGATAGATGAAAATCCAAATTCAAAGACTCTGGGTTTATCTCTGTAACACAATACTATTTCTTGTTTTTCTTACCATTACACCTTAATTTAAGGGATTTATTATATAGGTGCTGTTATATGCTAGAACAAATGTCTCATTTATTTTCAGTCACTGGCATTGTTTTTTTTCTTATGAAACAGAAATATTCCATTAAGTGAAATGCTGTTTTAGTGATAAATAATCATGACTCTCGGCAATTCATTTTTAAGATAATGGAATGTGTGTTTACTTTGTTCTGCATGATAAACTGTTATAAAATTGTGATCTCGAATCACACATACAGGCATTTCAATTTCTAAATAACGATTTATCAGCACTTAATTTCTTGACTTTCATCATAAATAAACACCAAAATCCAAATGGTCACCAATGAAGAACTGATGTTGCTTTCAGGTCCTACCTATGACAACATGGATTTGCACAGTGTGATACTTTGCTTTCTACCTCAAACAAAAAACACACCATTATTTTTTTACAGAATCATGCAGTTCTAATTTCCAAAACCTCTACCCTCTGGTAAGACAGCTGCCATACAACATCCCATTCACCTACACACAAAACAAAAAATTTATTGCGGTCCATAATCAATACTCCTTTTTGAGGATATAACTTTCTTGGGAGATGACAATTATCTTTTAGAAAAACAAAACTTTAATGAGTGATTGCATGTCAGCGAGTGATCACCAGAACTGAAGCCAATTTGATGACATATCATGGTACGGAATTCAATCATACAATTAAATATTTGTTAATTAAGTAATCATTCGAGAATCACACCAAAAGTGTGTTGGTTGCACATTGTGCATGCCTTATTCCTAATCACAAAAGTAAAATGTCCAATTTACTAATGACTGTTCCTGAAAATAAAAAGATCCAGTAATCTAATCATCAGTTGAGAGAGGAGGATTTGTGAAGATGCACTGTGTGGATTAATCTTTTTTGTACCACATGAAAAAATTTGACTATATTTACCACAGTCTGCAAACACAGAAGGCTGGAAATATGCTTTTTTCCAAAGCAAAAGATGATTCTTGAGGATATCTACTGCAAAACCTTGCAAAGCTTAAACATTGATTCACTAGCATGCTATAGCCTGTATTGTATGTTTACTGACAGACAAGTTACTTCTAACCTTTTCCTCTGCTAAACTCACATTCTTGATCACTTTTTTCCACACTTTTTTTCACTCCGCCTCACTGCTCTCAGTATCTATTGGTATGCAGCTCTTGACAAATGTTAACATCTATCTTATCTTACGGCTTCTTCTCAGTCACGTTTACCTTTCGTTAACTTGTTTCCAGCTGTATTACTAGCTGTATTACATGGACTCTGAGGTTTTGAACAATAGCCAGAGATTAGAGGTTGGTAATTTTTACTCACAACCTCCTTGTAAATCATGTTTCCAGTTTGTACAGAACATAGTCAACTGTTGGGTAGCAAAAAATGTTCACTATTCAGGTTAACAAGACTCAACCATGCAACAAAGAAACAGGGAACTGGTCCATCATGTCGACAAAATACAGATTAAGGTGGTGATCACACAGAGAAGTTACTACAGGCCAGCACAACTAGATTGTTGAGCAAAAGGGCTCAGTGAGCAAAAGGGCTCAGTGAGCTAATGTGTGTGTGTGTGTGTGTGTGTGTGTGTGTGTGTGTGTGTGTGTGTGTGTGTGTGTGTGTGTGTGTGTGTGTGTGTGTGTGTGTGTCACAAGAGGAAAGCTCCTCACAGGTATGCACCATGACAAAAGACCAGTTTCATTTTTAAACAAGGCATCTCAAGGCTCATTACCATCACCAAAAGGAAGATTTTTTCCCAACCCATTAAAAATATTACCAACACTACAGGTAAATTATTCAGATTGTTCATTATGAAGACATCTTTCTTATGTGGGTGTGCTTTGCATGTACTTTGAAATGTTCATAACAAGCTTTTCCTCTCAGGAGATTTGGACAGCCAGCCTAGATTAGCTTTCAGAGCCTGACAAACAGCAACAAGCAAAACACACACACACACACACACACACACACACACACACACACACACACACACACACACACACACACACACACACACACACACCTCTCAACATCAGAGAACAATCACTTTGTCAAGTCAATGACATTATTCTGGACACATTAACAGATATAATGCAGTAAATTATGTTATTGATGAGACTACAATGAGTGTTTAAATGAATGGATGCAATTTTTTCTTTCTTGATAAAATAATGACGATAAGACAGCATAATTATTGTTGTCATTATTTAAGATTGTGTTAAACTTAAATTATTAATAAAATATTTTCATTGTGCTTTCACATATAAATATGGCATTCATGTCCATGGCATGTTTCACTCCTGCTAATAGCTACATGGCCACTAACAAAATAAAATCTGCTATCTTCTTTTTGTGTTTATCCATTTTCCTTAAGTCTCCATGTATCTACTGGACACAAATCCTTGGCCAAATGGCATGTGATGGAACTGGTGATCAGAAAGCTTAAAAGATATGGTGACATGCTGTATGGTGTTAAAGTTTTAGGTGTCTGTTAAAGATGGACAATTCAGATCGCAAAGGTTTTGTTGGCCTACTTGCATTTATCATGTCTGGGCTTGCGCTAGTCATTCGCCACTTCGCCATAGGCGAAGTAAATTTCACATGGCTACAAGGTTTTCAGCTTGTGTAGCCACAGTAGCGTTCTTATTTTTAGGAAAAAAAGTCTAAAACTTACAACTTTTTTGGAAAATCCCCGAGTGATAACATGTGTATTCACCTCGCTTGCTTTTTTTCATGCCTTTTTAAAATGAAATGAAAAATCATTTTATCAAAAAAAAACCTAAACTATGGCATACATATGGTGTTGTCTAAGTCAAAGTTAAAATGTATTCTAGTCCAAGTAAAACTTACAAGTAAACATTGAGTAATATTTTGTATGACTGTATCTTCACATAGTGAGTGCAAGTTTTCAATTGTTGAATCTCACATTAATACCTGCATAAAGTAGGATAGAAATAAAGATAGTTAAGCTTGAACTGTTGACTTTAGTGTATTTTTGTAGGTAAAATGAACAAAAAGATTTTGCCCTGAGAATGCATCAGAATGCAGGAAAACAACCCCAGGGAACCCCTGGACTCCCCCCTGTGGGGGGGTATCTCCCCACATCCCCCTACGACAAGTGTGGTTTTACACCCCCAACAATTGAAAACTTGCATTCACTATGTGAAGATACAGTCATTCAAAATATTACTCAATGTAGTCCAAGTTTTACTTGGACTACAAGACATTTTAACTTTGACTAAGACACTTTGATTTTAATAAATTTGATTCTTAGTATTATTCAATGTTTGTAAGTTTTACTTGCTATAATAGCAAGCCGCTGTTTTGGACACAGAATGTGGCTTTTTGTGGCTTACTCAATTATTTTACACTGAGCCACAGTGGCTTCGTCATACTAGCTCCTAGTGCAAGCCCAGCATGCACTGTGGTTTGGGTTAGGGTTAGGGGTTAGGGTTTGCTTTGCACCACAGACATAGCTCTTAGGAACTCTGCATTAGTTTCATACAAACAATTTAATAAATCTTAATATTTATTCATACTGCTTTCCGAAAAAAATCTGTAATGTTGAATAAAGGTGGTGGAAAAAAGCAAGGTTCCTATTTCTAATAAATAAATTATGTGACACTAGATCTGTGCCTACACTGTGTCCTCACCGGTAAAAATTCTAGCATTTTGAGCAGCATCGGAGGCATTTCCAAAATGACTATTAAAATCAGAACAACTTTTCCGGAAAGAAATTGTGGAGCTGAATTTGACAAAAAAAACCATTACACTGCTACAAGATGAAGAATCTGCAGAGACATTACTGGGGAAAAAATTAACCCTACCTAATTTTTCAGGGTGTTGAATCCTTTGTCTTCATTTTCTTGTGCTTAGGTTTTATAAATGAAATATTAAATCCAAATCACGACATTTTTTCAGGGATGATCAACTTGAAATAAACAGTTTTGCAAAGCAATAAATGATTGATAGCTGTTCATTAAGTACACAACAAAGAAGCACAAACTTGCAACCAAATAAATGCATGCTTTACAAATCTACAGTACACACACACACACACACACACACACACACACACACACACACAACGTAGATGAACAACCGCGTGCCGCCATATCGGACCACTGTAGTCTCCCTTTCTGCTGCAACCCTAGCTGACAGGCAACACTCATCTCCCCCAGTTAATTACTGTACTGTACTTGTCTTTGTGAGCGTCTCAGCGCATCAAGCATCATATCTCCTTGGATATTCGACTGTTTAGTATAGCAAATAAAGTTAAGGCTAGTGCTATTGGTATTGATAATACGCACAAGGCAAGAGGTGATTGTGGTTACTGGCCAAGATCTCTCCGAAGACAACTCTGCCTCTCACTGACAATAACTCCTCCCTTCTCCTCTTGCTGCACTCTGCAGGTAAGTTACATTATGGTAATACAGTATTTTATTTCTATTATGTTATTGTTTTATGTCCTGTAATTGTTTCTGTTAAGTCTTAGGAAATAACGATTTTCTTATTTAGATGGCATTTAAATGACCTGGTATTGCAACTATGGATTCATCCCTCTATTTTCTCCCACTTTTTGCGGCTGACATGGGTTGCTGGAGCCACAGTGACCTACAGGTGAAAGGCTGGGGGACATTACAGGTGTGTTGCCAGTACACAGCTGAGCCACACGAAAGACATACAACCATTTACGCAAACACTCACACCTACAGGAAATTCTGACATAACCAATTCAACTAAATTGCATGTTTCCGGAGGTGGAAGAAAGCCAAAGAACCCGGAATGACAGCATTAAGCGTTGCACCACTGTGCCGCCCGCAATTATAGATTGAAATTTAACAAATAACGACTTACAAACAATTAAGCTAACGATCAGTGTTTCAGGCCCAAGTGTGTTGGTAGGTTGAGGACTACTCATACACACGCACACTCTTTTTGTTAGTTAATCCAGACATAGTTGGTCTGTAATCTGTGATAAAACATCTATGTGGTGCACAAAATGACTGAGCAAAAACTCTGCTAGCCTTTACACTGAAGAGCAAACATTAGTTTAGGAGAACAACGCCACTTCCAGCTACCCCACCTTCCTCCTACCTCATATAAATTCTCAATCTGAAATGATTTTGACATATGTGAAGTCTAATGGTTAGAAGAGACAATAATGACCGACTGCTAAATTCAACTACAGCACATGGCAATCATATGCATTAACGGGTCAGTGTAACACCTCTGGTGTTTATTAAAAGATCTCAAAACAACAACAAAGATGCAATTAAACTTTTATGATCTTCTTCATCCTTTCTGTACTCCAAAGAATTAGATGTTGCTTCCAAGATCCTGGTTTTGATCACCCATTCAAATAGCTATTCATTTGGCAGTGTTAGGCCAAAAAGTACCCAAAACTTCCACAATAAACATTGATAATGAACATTTTTTTAATGTCTCCTTCAGACTGTATGGGGCAGTTATTTCAGTGAAAGGTAAACTGTCAATAAAAGAAGAAAGCTGCTTGACAACCAATAATAGCAGCTAAATAAAGCTCTCTTCTTCAGACACCAAATCAGGTTTTTGTACCATTAGTCACCACCAGCAAAGCTAATGTTGACGTTTGATTTTAGGCCATTATTGTTTCAAATATATATATATTCACAATTACTTTACAATGGTTACGATTTTGTTGAATGCTGACGATCCATTCGCCATAAATAATGTAAAAGGTTTTGGTCGTCTGTACTGTATTCCGTGAAACAGTAGCTATGTACAGGGATTATTAATTTCCCCACTTCCTACTTACGATAAAGTTGACTTCCTTGAGGTTAATCCAACATTTTTTTTAAAATCGGCTCTTCTTTGAACAAGCTAAAATGAAAATTATCTTTAACTTGACCCGTGTTCTTAGTCAAGTTGTGAAACACCACGTTATTAACTTTAAAGAAACGAAGACAATGTCTTAACATTTATGCTAGCTGTAGCTTCCTTGAGATCCAAATATTGCCATATTGCTAAAATGTTTACAATTAGTGACAGGCTAACAACATCTGATATCATTAATATGCCAGAATCCGCATATTCAGTCCTGAAAGTCTCAAAACCAGCGCAAATTACGCACTACAAAAGTAAGCCAACAACAAGCTAATACTTTCGATGCACGAATAGATTCAGTGAAATTGCAAGATGCACCTGTAATGTTGACACTATAGCAGTGGCCTCACCTTGACTGACATTTCGTTCGCTAAATCGAGTCTTACGCCAACAATATAAACTAAAAGACAACAACGTTAACATAAAGCAGAGGCCACTGCGAGGCTTGGCATGACACCCGAATGTGGTCGCCGATTGATCAGGATATGATGCAGTTTAGGCCTCCTTGAAGCGTTTGGATTATCATGCTAGCGAGACCTATGTGCCGTTAGCTAGCTTGGATGGCTACTTGGCCAGTTGTTAGTTTCTTGTAACGTTACCTACACTCAAATGTCTTCTTCTGAACTCAAGGGACAAAGTGAATTCTTTTAGGTGGGTATAGGACGTATATTTGGCAAGACGTGTTGTCACGGTCATTATGAGTTAATTGACTCTCAAGCAACATACATAGCTATTGAGCTTCACATCCCTAGCCCAGCAGGTAGTTCGATGGGATACAACTATAAGGCTAAGCTAACTGTGTAGCTAAGTTAGCAGCTGACAGGCACAACCCCGGTGCACTGAGGGCTGCGACTTCCTATGCAGTGCCACTGTGAGAGTTGACAATGTCGATACAAACAAACCGCTGATTACTACTCATAAGTAAAGTCACTGGGTTTTATTGCCGCCAAAAATATTATTGGAATATACTTACTAGCCGTAATGATACCAGAAAATGATTGGAATCGTCTCTATTAGCAATGGAGGGAGGAACACACTAGACATGCAAAATGGTGGCTACTCCAGCCTCAGCACATCTACCGCAGGCGGAAGGTTACACTGACATCTCTGAAAGGTTTGTGAACGACGCGGATGCGGACGGGATAGATCCCTGTTCTACAGAGCTGAAGTTTATCTTCAACACGTACCAACGTTACCTTGTTCTACAGGACTGCTTTAGTCTGTTGAGACTCGCCTGATATGCTAGTGTTCACTGGACACAATGGGTAATAATAGATTTATGTATTTTACGATCATATGACTTATATAGCTAGGAGACTTTTACTCCAAGATTTTAATTTGTTGGACGATGTCTAGCTAGCAAGCTTATTCTATTTTCGTTCTCGCTTTTAACATTTGGTTCGTCTTTCTCTAGCCAGCCAGCTAACGATAATAGTATCAATTATTTTAATTGACTGGATTACAGAAAATAATTGGGAGTAACTTGGTTATCAACAGTAATGCATGATATATTTCACTTGCATTAATGTCTTCGTAGATATTATAACATGAACGCATGATTTGATTGAAATATGGTACGCTTTCTTGTAGCTCTGCGGAAGAATACATATTTTCGCTGTCAATGTCGTGCTGTGGTCGGTTTACTCGTGGCATTCTGTGATTACGACAACATGTGATGTTATGACATTAGCACTTTAGTAGTTTTGAGCGCCCCCTAGTGTCTACTGCGATGTCCAATGAGTTATTTGAATGATAGGAATGACCTCATCAGTGTGAGCAGGTATCGTTATAACATACTGTATTACATTAGTTATGGTAATACTTGAACATAGTTATAAGGTTGAAATATGGTAAAGTTAGAATAGTTAAGAATAGAATAGTTACTGATTAATTGTCATTGATCATAATAATGGGGCGGCGGTAATCAGTATTTGGCTTGGGGATAGGAGGGTGACTGGTTCAAGTCCAGCGTAGCACAAAGTATGAACTGTGAACTGATTGCTGGCAAGATGTCAGTTCACCTTCTGAGCACTGCTGAGTTGCACTTGAGCAAGGCACTGAACCTCAAAAACTGTTTCCAGGGCACTGCATGTAGCTGCCCTTCAATCCACCATGTGTATATGCATGTATAATATGCACGTGTGATACAGTATATGAAGCGTAAAAATAATTTCTGGGAATTTATAAAGTGCCTCAAATCAGAAGGAAATGACACACCAGGTAGTCGCAGTCAGAGAACAATCACTGGATAATAAGGATGATGGTATCATGTAAAATTGATCCACAGATTAAATAATGTAATTTGTTGAACAGCAGGATTAAATTCAATTATGTAATTGATATCATAACAAAATAATCTTTTGGATGGGTAATTCAAGTTGGAAATTATGTTATTACATACTTCCAGTTGTTTTCTGCCTTAGAATTGCTGAAATGATCATTAATTATTGAGCTGACACTATAATAATCAAGGGGTTTTATAGAGTGTTGAATGCTGACGATCCATTTGCCATATTTGATCTGCCTACTTTCTTTGACTTTAGTTTTTAGGAAAATGTTATGACAATTGTGTTTTGGACTTTTGTTGTCCAATTTATTGCATTAAGTAAAACACAAGGATTGCAAGTGAGATCCATTTCTCTTAACCTTATACATGCTCAACGGGAGCACACTTCACTACCTATCAAGTCACTTTTTTGTGGTGTTGACCTGCAAGCTCCTAGCATTGACTTCCAGATGTACAACAAACTGTACAGTTAACTTTGCTGTGAAACTCCTCGAAATATGGAATATAATATGAATAAGTGTCACTTTACTCAAAATACAAATTATATTACAGTATTTCCGTTGTACCAGTTGATGTTTTTAGTTAAATATGACTAGATTTCAAGAATTCGGTTTTTGAAAAAATATTTTCAAAAGCAATGTGACTCTAGAAATGATATCATGGATAGTATTGCAGGATATGTGCAGCTGTCATGGGATCTAATCACATGTTGTGAAGTGACTCTTACAATGAGTCTTATACATAATGTGAGACACATGTGAATCAAAATATTCATGCTTTCATCAGTTGGTGCTGTTTCCTAACACATATTCTATTTATATCTGTGCCTGTAAAGAATTCCAAGTTTGTAGTCATTTATACATATACTGTATAATCATAACACTACTATATAGTACTGTGTACAAAACCACCAATATAATGACAATAATAATAATATATAGTATACTATATAGAGTATTCCCCTAAAAAACATGGTGCGTTTTCTCATAGCCCCTCTTATACACTCATATTTTATCCTCTTGGGAATATTTTGACTACAAGTAAATTTGAAAATCTCCCACAGGACTTGAACGCAACCGTGTACCCACAGCCCATGTACGTCCTTTCGTTTCCCATAATCCTGTTCGTGGCTTCGACGCTTTCACGTTGGATCTGCTGAGCGCGTGCGTCCTGCAGTGTGGGTGCGCGGGTTCCGGCAGCTCGACATCGTAGCAGCTCGGGGCTGCTCGGAGTCTCCGCTCGGGCTTGGACATCATTTTAAACCTCCTGATCGACTGGCACCGGGAAGGTGTTTTGTTTTTATTTTATTTTCTTTTTTTTTAACCGAAGGAATCATTTTTATGCATCCGTTTGTAAAACGGTCCCAACTACGGTTATCGAGTTGGCTGTTTGATGTCTCCTATTATTTTTATTTCGCTCATCACCAGTCCCCTCATTGCGGAATACTCTTGGAGTGGGTTAGGCGGAGGTTCCAGTTTTTTGCCGGGAGTGGACCGTAATATGTCCAGGCGAAAACAGACCAACCCCTTCAAAGTTAACTGTAGGTATCCGGTATTTTTTTTTACATTATTTTGTGCATTCAGGCCGCGTCTCGTTTTGTTGTGTGTTATTGTTTAGCGGGATGGTGTTTAACAGTGTTTCCATCGTCTCCGTTGACGCGCTGCATCGTCTAATAGACCAACAGACGCGTTACAGCAGAGAGGAATCCTCATGACATCCCATCATCACACGTTCAGTGTTCCACATTCACAGCATAAACACCCAACAGCTGACAATTAAACATCGAGCATTTATTTTGGCTTGCACAATTTTAATTTTATAATACGATGGATGTCTTCACCTTCATTATAATTTGGACTTTGTGTCAAAGATAATATCTGTCCATTTCTTTGCCTCTTTTTTTAATATTCTGCTTTAGTTACATTTAATTGTGCACGATTAAAAGAGGAACAAATCATTTAAGTGGACAGCTTATTTAGATGACAAATGTAAATATTGAGCTGAGTATGCAAATGAGCAGATCTCTAGTAATTATCCAGTATTTGTTTGGTGGCTGTTTATATTGTTGAAGATTTGCATATAGTTTTATGACATTTGCCACTTTAACCTAATGGTAAACAGCATTTGCCTTGCACCATAGTAGTGTACATTTTTTATGTTGATAATGTGTGCAAAAACCATCATTATCATTCTGGGAGAGGTATTTTTACATCTATCCAACTACATTCAGCAGAGTCCTTATTGTAGGACGTGTGGCTAACCATTTTGTTGAGAAGTAATTTCTATGGATGTTAATGAGCAGAAACGCGTGAAGACGAAACAGGATGAGAGTTTCTTGTTCAACTATCATCGGAAGGGTCAAGCTTTTCCACTTTGGTTCAGATGGTGTCGGTGCAGCTGGCTCTGACATCTCAGACTCAGTGTATGACAGCAGGAAAGTAGTCGAAAAAACTCAAATATGTAGCCTTTTAAACGACTGATGGATCTGTATGAAAGAGAAAATCTTTTTTTTTTTAAAAGTTAAACACTAAGATTCCAGCTTTTCATACGAATAAATCGGGTTAATTTCTGGAGCAGATATGATGTGACACCTGAGTTGGTTTCTGTGAAGTTAAGTGTTTATGGGAAGAAACTGTTTGTATTGTCAGTAATGGGGTGCCATGGTGGATAGTGCTGTTGCCTCACAAAAAGACGGTTCTGGGTCCTTTCTGTGTGGAGTTTGTAAGTTCTCCCCATGTCTATGGGGGTTCTATCTTGTTTTACCGCCTTTGTCCCACTCCCAAAAACACACTCTGTTGTGTTCAAGCCAACAGAGTGTTCAGGTTAAAGTCTTAGAAGTTCAAGACATGCGTATTTACCTTTGACTTTAGGTTGACAGTGGATGAAGCCATTGTTTCTCATATATCACCTTTTAAACCAGGACATGGTTTTAGATATTTTCTTCTACAACCGACCTCTGCCTGCTCTCTTCCTCCGTGTGGTCTGAGTGTCCACATCCCCACTTAAAGCGTCCTTGTCATCAACCAGTGGTTCCTCATACAAAGCATCTCAATTTCAATCGAAAGTGAAAACTGTCAGATAAAACTCAAAGTTTCTTGAGGAATAGTGAGGAAACCCCTGCTGTGAATTAATAACTGGTGTCTTTCCCTTTGCTTTTGACATTCTGACCTCTTTACGCCCTTTTTGGTGGACAGACGGCTGACCGAGCGATCACCCGGCGTCGCCTGCTGGAGTTATGAACACAGCACTCCTCCTTTCTAAACATAGTTTGTTAAAACTGCTGCTGATATATATCTTGCACTTGCGACATGCAGAAATCTCCGAGCGCTAAAGAGATCGTTTGCCCCTCTGTGATGATTCTACGAGAGCCCAGAGTGGAAGCTAAAAACCCTCAGGAGGGTTTATTTCAGTGTGGTCTCGGCTGCGGCTCACTTGGTGCACTTCATGTGAGAAATCCAAAAGATTTTTTTACACTGACGAGCCTTTGCCCTTGCCGTGTCACAGGAGTGTGATCTCAGACTCTGTTTTGCACATCGACTTCCTCCGTGCTTTTCCTTGATTGCTTTACCCGTCTTTTCTCGTGAGGTATGGATTGCATTCACAGACGAGAGGGTCAGACCGGATTGACAGACTGACGGACCAGACAGGCGGGGAGTCTGAGAGACAGGCAGACTGACAAGAACGCACACACACACACACATTCACACACACGGGGGATTCCAGACAATAATACAATAATGCTGTCTGTGTAGGTTTTTGTAATTGATGCACAACAGCATCGAGACACATGGCAATATCCAAAAGTTAATTTTAGGGGTAGAGGTGATACGTATCTTCTGGAGAAAATGGACACCAGCTGATAAACATCTAGCTAGGTATTAGAGTTCATGTGTGGTGACAGAGGTTAAATCATCTTTTTTTTTTGGAGGAGGGGGGACATGATGTTCAAACAATACAACAGAAACACGTTTTCTTTTGGTTCTGTTTTGCTTTTACAAATTTTCATTGAACTTTTTCTCTCAAATTTGTCTTTCACTTGGTCTTCTGTGATTTTGTGTCCTTTCCTGGTGGCAGTGTCGTTATTTGACTGGATCAAAAGCCATAAAATAAGATTATTCCTTTCTCTGCTGGTATCATGAAAAATATTTTGGGTTCATTTCAGACTATAAATAATCTAGAGAAAAAAGAAAATGGTTCATCACCTGAGCTGTCTTTGCAATAGTACAGTATTTTCCGCACTATAAGGCGCACTGGACTATAAGGCGCACCTTCAACAAATGGCCTATTTTAAACCTTTTTCATATACAGGTATAAGATGCACTGGATTTTAAGGTGCATCTGATTTTAAGGTGCACCTTCAACGAACAGCCTATTTTGAAACGTTTTTGTTTTTTTCAAATTTAAAGCGTACTGAATTATAAAACACACTGGATTATGTGGCGCACTGTCGGCTTTTCAGAAAATGAAAGGCTTTTAGGTGCGCCTTATAGTGCAGAAAATACTGTATTTCATTTCTTAGAGTGTGGGTGGGTGGGTGTGTGTGTGAGAGGGAGAGAAAGGAACCCCAGTGCTTCCTGCAGATTCATTGCTGTAGTGTGTGTTTTGGAAGGGACGGCGGGTCAATGGGAGGAGGAGGAGGAGGCCACTTTGAATCCAACAGGACCCCCCATTGCTCCGTGTCGGAGTAGAGTTTTGGCATTCTGTCTTTTGTCTGTTTTGTTTTGAGCGCTACCCCTCCAGCCCCCCATTGCCTCTCCTCCTCCCTTCCTCCCTCTTTCTGTGTGTCTGTTGGCTGATGAGTTTGTCTCTTTGTCTGGATTCAGTCAGACACTGCGTCACCTCCTGCCTACAGACACACAGACGCAGAGATAACATCACAGTGGCAGGACCGAGGGGGGAGGAGAGACAGATGTACAGACAGAACCTTAGCGGCGGGGGGATGGGTATCAGTCACACATCAATCATTGGCGGTGTGTGTGGTGTCGCCAGTTTGTTGTAGTAGTTCATAGTTCAATATCCTGACCCTCTCCATCACTAATGGATGGTTTTGGTTTCCATGGGAAAAGTACCCAGCCTCTATCTACACACCCTGGAATAATAGTGCAGCACGCTGACTGAGAAACAGCCCAGGTTTGTGACGATGGCTGTAAATGACACCTGTCAGTCTCAGGTAACTGCAGTCAGGATCTCCTGCCCGTCACGTGTCTCCGATCTTACCGGGGGGGGGGGGGGGGGGCACTAGTGGATTGAAGAGATCGTTTTGTGTAGCTCTCTGATGTGGGATGTTGAGTGGCGTGACAACAAAACTGTCTCCAATCAAACAGTTTTTGGCAAGTTTGCCTGGTCAAGTGTGATAATGAGAAAAGAGAATCCTGCACCCCCGCTGGGCTACCATCAAACATACAAAAGTAAAAAAAAAAAAAACATCACAAAGAGTTAATTGAGGCACATATGGGCTGCCATGATACGAAGCTTTATCCACCCCCTCATGAGCCTCATGATGGTATAGATGTAGAAGTTACATACAAGCAGGGAGGACAGAGGGTGAGCCAGGCTGTTAGTGTGTGGGTGGTACTGAGAGAGAGAGAGAGAAAAAACACACTGAGTTGCAAGGTAGTTAGCCGGAAGAAAAGAGTGCACGCTCGCCTCCCCCCGTGGGACTGCAGCACGACCGTCGAGCAGAGCTAGCATGTATCTGAGCGTATGCGTGTGTGAAAAAGTGGGGGTTGTGATGCAAATGAAGTTAATGTATGTCAGTGGCTTCGCCTCGGCGTTCATTATTTCATTTCAGAGGCGGAGAGCTGGAATGGAAGCCACCGACGTTCTGGGAGTCCCCGTGTCTGAACACACTGCTCAGACGGATCACCAGTTTATTTAACTGGGGAATAAGTAGTTGTGGTGTTTTGAAATGTTAGGTCAAAATTAGGACTGTCACTTTAACGCGTTAATTAGATTAATTAATTACGCTGCAAATTAATGCGCTATAAAAATTAACGCAATTAATCGCGAGTGGCAGATTTGGCCCATTGAGGGACCCGTAGGCTGCAGTGACGTCACTTCCTACCTGCGCCACTAGTCAAAAGCAGAGTGACTGACAACAGAGATGGACGTGACACAGGAGAGCGAGGTAAGACCACTCGGACCTTTGGGCGGAAAGTTTCTTTATAAAAAGAGCAAAGAATGAACTATCAACAAAAACGCAGTGATTCTGCGCTGTAGACGCCTCCGTCAGTCTGCCCCAGGGCAGCTGTGGCTAAACACGTAGCTTACCATCAACAAGTATGAATGAGGAGTGAATGAATAATGGATCTGATGTAAAGCATCTTTGAGTGTCCAGAAAAGCGCTATATAAATCTAATCCATTATTATTATTATTGGTACCTTTTGTAAAAGAGAATCTTCATATCACTGAAGCAGCTCCAGCCTAACGTATCATTCATTCATTCATTTTCCAACCCGCTTAATCCGCTAATGCAGGTCGCAGGGTAGCCAGTGCCTATCCTGGCAGTCTCAGGGTGTGAGGCGGGGGACACTCCGGGCACGATGCCAGTGTACCGCGGAGCCACACAGAAACAAACAATCATTCACACACACTCACTCCTTTTGGTCGACTGCGGTTGTGGTAAAGTGCTCAACAAATAAAGTTTGGATTGGATTGGATGGACAATTTGGGACCGGCCAATCAACCTGAAGCATGCTTTTGGAGGTGGGAGGAAGCCGGAGAACCCGGAGAGAGCCCACGCAGACACGGGGAGAGCATGCGAACTCCGCACAGAGCGGGACTCGAACCCGGGTCCGCCGTGTTGTGAGGCAGCAGCGCTAACCACTGCGCCACCGTGCCGCCCCCTAATGTATCATTTAAATGCAAAACATGTAAAGGACACAGAGTTGTCTGTTGTCAGTTCCTGTAACGTTAGCTTAGGAAAAGCCTGTTGGCATCTTGATATTTAGTGGCCTTATTTAGAGGCATGTTATACTATTCATTTTGAATTGCTGTATTGAGTCAGCTTTAGTATTCATTTTGATTGAGTCTGCTTGTATGCCTATTTGAGACTCAGCCTTATTTTATTTCTGAATTGTATTTATTTTAATTAACTGTATTCGTATTGCGTTTTTGAGAAATGCACCTGGTGTAATTGGTTTGCTGATTTGCTTGGCCTTTTTTCTTTGAATTTCATTTATAAAGCACACTTAACCTATAAAAATATGGATTTCTAATCTTCTCTTCTTGGTGTATTCTATTGATTAGTCATGCACTACAATTTTGTAATGTCCTAGAATTCAAATTCTTTATTTGGGGGCCTTTAGCAGGTATGAGATTAAAATGTGATTAATTAGATTAATTACAAATCCTGTAATTAGATTTTATTTTTTTTAATCGCCTGACAGCACTAGTCAAAATATTACTGGGATAGTTTAATAAATGAAAGATCCGTTTGGCCAGCTGGATAGTCTGTGTGATCGAGTTTGACATCCCTGCATGAGAGGGTCGCAAAAGTTGATAGAGGTGTATAAAAAAAACAAAAAACACCCTTAGGTCATGCCTCTCGATCACTGTAATTATATCAGTTTGTGCTCAGTCTGACGGGAAACCGTTCTGATCTCATTCTGGACAGATGTTGTGTGTCTGACTGTGAATGAACAGGAACCTCCAGCTTGTGTACAGGTGAATGAAAAATTCATACCTTCCTGTGGTGTGCTGTGGCAGTAGATGCTGTCACTGTGGGCAAAAGAAGGCATGTGGTGGATAAAATAAAGAGACTTCTGTATCGCATTAGACTCAGTTTATCTTTATGTTGGGCTGTACTTGTAATATTCTACACACACCAGAGATTAAGCTACGTCGTTCCTCAAAAGCCGTCTTCTGGAACCTTGAATCCTGACGGGCGTCTTGTGGCCCATATTTTTTTTCCGACAGCCCGTCACACAGGCTTTATTTACAAACCCGACAAGAATTTTTACCTTTCATTCATTGTCATATCAAAGACTTACAGTATTTTCATCACTATAAAGCGCACTGGATTATAAGGCGCACCTTCAATGATTGGCCTATTTAATGAAAAAATGTATACATAAAGTACACTGGATTATAAAACACATCTGAGAACTCATCTTCAATGAATGGTCTATTTTAAAACTTTTTTCACATATAAGGCACATTGGATTATAAAAAATTGAGAAAATTAAAGGTTTTTTGGTATGCCTTATAGTGCGGAAAATACTGTACTTTTCATGCTCTTCATCCAACGTGGTGTAAAGGTGTTGGACCATCCAACTTGACTATGTTTCCATCAGATGAGTTGGAGATAGTGTTGATCAAGCGTGCCATAAAGAAATGGAAAATCAAATCTTAACAATCATCATTAAATTATAAAAAAATCACTTTTTTTCTTTTCTTTTTTTTTTTGCAAATCCAGTAAAGTTAGTTTGTTATCCCCAGTTGAAATGTTACTGACCGCTTTCATCTTAATGTCTCCAGGGCCATTTCACACTTCAGGCATCCCAGGACTTCAACACACTATTAACATGGACGGAAGAGACGAATTCACAGAGGACATCGAGTGCTGCAGCAACAACTCCCAGGAAATCCAAGAGCAGGATAGCATCACAGGTACAGGCTGGAGGGATGGGCAGAGGAGCTGGAGGGACTCTGCTGGGGGGCTGTTAGTGAGAGTAAGCCCTGCTCTGTGTTCTGTTGTCTGTCTGTATTGATAGGGATGTGTTTGCCTCCATAGAAGACAGTGACAGCGACCCTGACAACCACGGTGAAGACTCGTCCTCTAACACCTCCGCCGACGACCATATGACCGCCAAAAGATCTCAGTGCCGCCTACTAGGAGCGGGAGTCAAAGAGGTGAGGGGGGGGCTGGTGACTGTCATGGTTGGGATTCTGGCCAAATTTGGTTCTAGTGGTCTTATTTATGCCTCATCTTAAAGAAGTTTGAGTTCTACATGCAGCGGAATTATTCAATTCCCAGTGTGTATTGAATAATACACACTGGGATGTGTATTGAATAATACACACTGGGTAATACACACTGGGTAGAGCGGACGTCTGGGGACCACACATAGCCCAGCCATCGGCGGTTCAACTCCCGCTCCCGCCAGACATCTTTGGAGTGTGAGCAGACAGTGGGAGGTGTCAGCTCACCTCCCAGCCACTGCCGAGGCGCCCTTGAGCAAGGCGCCGTCCCCCCCACAAGCTGCTTATTGGGGCGCACCCAGAAGTCGTGACCCATCCCTCCACCTCTCCTGTATGAATTGCTATTAATTGCATGCCTACAGGCCCCTAGTGTGTGTTGTGTTTGTTCAGGGGCCTGTATACGATGTTTGTGTGTGCTTTAACAACTCTTCTTCTTCTCCTTTCAGCTTTTCCCTGCAGGGGTCGCCACAGCGAATCAGTTGCCTCCATCTAACCCTGTCTTCTGCATCCTCTTCTCTCACACCAACTACCTTCATGTCCTCTTTCACTACATCCATAAACCTCCTCTTTGGTCTTCCTCTAGGCCTCCTGCCTGGCAGTTCATAACTCAGCATCCTTCTACCAATATATTCACTATCTCTCCTCTGGACATGTCCAAACCATCTCAGTCTGGCCTCTCTGACTTTATCTCCAAAACCTCTAACATGTGCTGTCCCTCTGATGTATTTTGACTAACACACACACACACACATATACATATATATAATGTACAAAAACTGGAGTGGAAAAGATAATTTCCCCATTTGTGTGGACGAATAAAGTGGATTTAATCTTTAATATGTTAATAATACTGATTTTATATTTGTGGGGATGTATGATCGACGTTATCGATCAGGTACAGTAATCCCTTGCTTATTCGCGTTTCGGGATGCACGGCTTCACTACATCATGGATTTTTATAAGGCAGTCACGTGATACCGTACACGCCTGCTATTGGCTGACAGCACCCCTGTGTGTGCTCACGGTTCCTCTTGCGATTTTTCTTTAATACAGAAATGCTTTAAACAGTCTATAAGAGCGTAGGAAAAAAGTAATGCATATAGAAGGTGGTTTAAAATCAGTATGGGGAGGGTTCATAAACGTCTAAATTACCGTAAATAATAAAATAAATCTTCGCAATATCGGGGAATTTCGTTTTTTGTGGCGGTTAGTGGAACGCATTAACCACTAGTATCAAGGGATTACTGTACGGGTAAATAGTGAAAATGAGTAACAACTTTTTAAACGACAATCTTTTGTGAATTAGGAATATTCAATTATCCGTCTTTGCTCGCCCCCCTCAGGCCTGTTGTAACTGACCGTTGTAGATGTATTTATATCCATTGGACTGGTGCGGATCACTCCTGGTAGCAGCAAATATGTTTTTTTGACCGGACCATCTGAAAATGTTCTGTATATCAGCTTGTGTGTGTGACTCATGTGCAACAGCACACAGCATCATGTCGCCCGTGACTCACCGGGGTTTCAGGGAATTTCAGCCGTTTGCGCACACACTTATCTATCACATGCTAGAAATGCTCCAACCTGCAAGAAAAAAAGCTGTGCATTAAACTCAGAGTTCAGATTGTGAATAATCTCCAAATAAAGACAAATAGATTGCAACTGCAAATCAAAATGGTGGTACCTGCACATTTGTTACTTGCCGTTTTCCTGACATCTGTGTGTGACAATGCTTTATTTTCCTCAGGAGTGTGAGGAAGGCTCGGACCTCAGCAACAACTTTGTGTGTCCTCTTTGCACTCTGGATTTCAGCAGCCCTGAGAAGCTCATCTCCCATGTCTACCAGGTGAGAACCTCCGTCTTCATCAAGTGCACAATAATGGAAACAAAGCAGCTCCAGATCTTTTATTGCTTCCTGTGAGGTCATCACCTTTAAAGCCAATAAGAAGCTTTGAGCATCAGCGCTCCAGTGAAATGCAGGTGGGGGTCGTTGACCTGATCCCGTGCTCGGTGTGATCAGGTAGAGGCAGGAGTCTAAAAACTAAAGCAGGACAACACTGGGAAAGGAGGTCGACCAGAACTCAAATATTCTGTGTCCTCTTTTTGAAGAAGATTATACATCAGCAGTAAATTATTACCAGAGCTCTCTTAAAGTGCTGCTTTTACAGTTTCGCCTCCTCCTCAGGTTAATTATCCTTCATTTTACGGTAATTCACACCTTCAGCTCTTTTTATGTCTCCAACAATCATCTCATCTGTTTGGTAGCAGGACTACACAAAACCAATGGATAGATTTGTATTAAAGTTTCTCCCGAGTATACTAAAGGTGACTTTTTTTTGTGACAATCCAGATCAGGGCGTAGATGTTGGTGATTTCAAAGGATTACATTGTGAGATATATCAGTTTCCATCTTTTTGGATTAACTTTAGAGCTATGCAAAGCGTATGGATGTCAACCATTAGGTTCTTCTTTTCTTGACCTTTATTTGTCCCTGTCGTGAATTTTGACAATCAAATACCACAAAGCAGAAAGTCACCATCTTCATCTTTTCTTGTCAGTGGTCGACTTCAAACATGTTTTGTCCTTCTCTTCCTTTCCTTTCCTTTCCTTTCCTTTCCTTTCCTTTCCTTTCCTTTCCTTTCCTTTCCTTTCCTTTCCTTTCCTTTCCTTTCCTTTCCTTTCTCCTTTTTCACCAGCACACAACGATGATGAGCAACACCAAGAGCTTCGTGTGCCCAGTATGTGGGCGAGCCCTGAGTTCGCCGGGCTCGCTTGGACGGCATCTTCTCATCCACTCCGAGGACCGCCTCTCCAACTGCGCTGTCTGTGGCGCTCGCTTCACAGACACCAACAACTTCAACAGGTGGGGTTTGACTCTACCGTATGTCTGGTCTTCTTTCTTTGAAAGGATGTCGAACAAGTGATTTTAAAGATATAAATGTACTTTTATGGCCCCAGAGGTTTTTCTAGATTTTTTTTTTTCTCTTAAAATCACAGATCTGTCATGAAGCAGGTAATTTGTATTAAAACATTTAAATACATTACTCCCACTAGTTTTGGATCCAAAAAAATCATAATATGTAGTAAATAAGTATAAAATGTAGCGTGTGCTTGCATCATTCTCTTTGCAATAAATAATACTCCTGCTGTTGTATTCGTTTTTACACATTTCATACAAGAAGTAAGGTCGGCTACAAACATGTCTTTATCCAACAAAGACAGCAGAAATCTCTGATTCAGCTGCAGATGCTGCTTTAAAACCGCAGTTTAATTCATGAGACTGTATTTTGGCATGAGTGCAGTGAAAACACACCCCAAAAAAAAAAAAAAAAAAGATGAGTCATTAATGTGAGGTCCTTTAAAAACAACTATTTAGGTACTTACATATCCTACTTCGTCCCAGGATATGATCAAATCCATCCAAAGGAGAGCTGGCTGAAAACACATCATTAGTACTGCTTAGTGGAACATGAGGGGTGAATAAAATTAGCGCCGAGATGACAGGTTTAATGGAAATAAACTGAGGTTGCTTAGCAACTAGCAGTACCTTGAAATTTAAGCAGCACTACCAATGTCAAGATCTGTTGTAGGAGAAACAAGGAAGGAAGCCGCGATGAATGTTTGAGTGAAGAGAAAAAACAAACAAACCAAAAAAAGTCATTAGCCGTCATAGATGATGGAATCATCGTCAATAGAGGATGTATGAAATTAGTCTTATCAGTTTTACAGCATCTGAAACAGATACTTTGTCTGTAAGCAAGTCACCTGAAAAAAAAAAGAAGCTCCCTCCCCCCCAAAAAAGCCCAAACTCCTATATAAGTTTCGTAAACAATGATAAAGTCCGTTGATGCACTGGCGACCTGTCTGGAGTGTTCCCTGCCTCTCGTATGTAGAAACTCAGTCATGCGTACACATGAGCTACATCTTTACTCTGCGGACAACACGTGGGAGAGAACGATATACGGTCTCAGTTGATGTTCGTCTTCAACTAGCGGTGGTGTCCCAAAACACGGCTCGTGACTCGATTTTCCACTCGTGTCTCGAACAAAAATATAGACAAAGCGATGGCTTGTATGTCAAAAAAACTCGTGTATGTGAAGGTACTACTGTAACAAGGCGACGTGTTTCCTCTGTTATGCAGGGGAATGATATTTCACTTCCACCAAGCCAGGATGTACAGTATTTTTCGCACTATAATGAGGATGTGCAGTATTTTTCGCACTATAAGACGCAACTTCAACGAATGGCTTATTTAAAAAATGTATTTCATACATAAGGAGCACTGGATCATAAAGCTCACTGGATTATAAAACACATCTGAGAACTCATACTTTTTTCATATATAAGGCGCATTGGATTAAAAGAAATTGAGGAAATGAAAGGCTTTTGGGTGCGCCTTATAGTGGGGAAAATACTGTAATTTAAAACCCAGTAGGATTATGCCTCACCAGTGAAGAAAAACAAACATCGAAATGACACGAGTATATCTGGAAATCAGTTTCAAGAAAGGAACAAATGTTCTCCGTGTGTGTTTTTTCAGGGCGAAGCTTAAAGACGTCCTTGACACGACCAGGATGGACGCCGCCAGCGGAAGGGACACCTGTTCCCTGTCCAGCAGCCCTATGACCAGCCCCTCCCACGGCTCCTGCCATGGACCGGGCCCCAGCTCCAGCCCCGGTTCCTGCCAGGGCCCCCATCCCTGTGAAGCGCCCGACCTCGACCCCAACCTATGTGAAGCCCATCGTCCCTGCCAGGGACTGGGCCACATTTCGAGCCAGTGTCACGGCCCCGGCCCCGGACAGTGTTCAGCGTCCGAACAAGGAGCCTCCTTCCCCTCCCTGCCCGACAGTCTCCTCAGCGAAGGGCCGTCACTCGCGTCCATCCCCGACTCTCTTCACTCCTCTTCCTCCAGCCTTCCTCCTATCCCTGACATCCTGAGCCCGATGCCCGTGTACCCCGCCGGGGTGCTGCTGGTGTGCAACAGCTGCGTAGCCTACCAGCAGCTGGTGGAGGCCCAGTCGCCGACGCGAAAATGGGCTCTGCGTCGGAAGAACGAACCGTTGGAAGCCCGTATGCAGCGTCTGGAGCGAGAGCGCACGGCGAAGAAGAACAAGCGTGCGTGCGAGACGGACGACGAAAGGGAACTGCGGAGGCTGCGGGACCGCGAGGCCAAACGCATGCAGAGGATGCAGGAGTCGGAAGAGCAGCGGGCACGCCGGCTGCAGAGAGACAGGGAGGCCATGCGTTTGAAGAGGGCCAACGAGACGCCGGAGAAGAGGCAGGCCAGGCTGATCCGCGAGAGAGAGGCCAAGAGGATCAAGCGACGGCTGGAGAAGATTGACCCGGCTCTGAGGACGCAGATCGAGCACGATCCGGCTGCGATGGCCGCCCTCACGGCAGACATGAGTCTGTTCCAGTTCCCCTGCCCGATGCCAGTCCCTTCCATCGATAACGGTCTGTTCATGAAGCTGCCCTAAATGGAACGCGCCTTGACAGTGAACCATTCCAAGCTCTTCTGTGTTGAACATCTTCACACGCAAACTTCTTTATTGAACACAGACCAAACTTGACTTTCTAATTTATTACCGTCTAGAAGACCTTGGGAACAGGGTTGAGAATGTCTCACATTGTACGGATGATGACAAAACCGCATGTTGTAAAGAGATTTATCCGTGCGTCAGTGGGCCAGCAGATCCAACACACTTCATTCTAGGAAGAGTTCCTCTTCCTCTTGATGGGAAAAAGTCTTTTTTTTGCACATGGACCTCCAGTGGTGGGAGTGGGGACTCTGTAGCCGCAGCCTCCTCCTTTCCGGTCCGCTCCACGAGCCCGGTGGCTTGTTAGCTACACCTCCGTCTTCAAGCTGCTGTCACGGGGCGCTGGGAAGTTCATATTCAGTCAAACTACTACCTCAGCTGGCGCCATGTTTGTGCCCTCTGTCTTGTGGCTTACAGCATTCCAACTCCAGGCTTCCAAAGCTCTACACAGACCCTAACTACAGAGGATGCGGGTTGTTTCCCCCCCCCACAGTTCATTTTTATCACTCAGGCACTTTAATAGGACACAAACATTCTCATAAATATACTCCCCCCAGGTTCGATTCAGTGTAACTCTGAATGTTTTGTCCTATTTAACATGCCCAGTGTTGCTCAACACACACACGTTCTCCGGTGATATTTTTTTTTCTCTGCATCACTACACACTCCCAGTATTTTCCCTTTTTTTTTCTCAACGTTAGTGTGTTTCTTTGACTTTAAAAAAAAAAAAATCAGTCTGTGCTGCTGTCATTGTACTGTACATTAGTTACCTCTTAAATATTTTATGCTCATTGTACTTGTCAACCACAGAATTTGTAACATTACTTGAATTCTGCCCATCAGATGCAGGCTTCATTTTTAAGGATCACAGTTAAATCTATGTAACAGTGACGTGGGTGGTGAAGCTGCCGTACCTTCGATAAATCTGCACCGCTTAAAATGGGGATAATTTCCAAATACCCTCTGCTGGCAGAATAGAGTTATTCATTCAAATGTCAGAGGAACGTATTTTAAAAATGTTTAAACCTGTGTTTTGTTCTTTCTTTTTTTATCTCCATCTATCTCAGAGCACTGGGGCTACGTTCACACTCAGCCCACACTGGAAAACAAAATCATATTCCTTAACCTCATTCTGGCACATATTTATGCAATATAATGAGAATATGATTTTCATGTGGGAAATGCTGGTAACAAAATAAGCCCAAAAGTCCTCCGAGTAATGAGAGGCCGTCGCTGGATGACCCTCATAAGGTCACCTCCAGTTCTTTGTTGCTTTCTATTTATTTTTGTCACTCCTCCGAATTCAAATGGTTACAGTGTCAAATGAGCAGTTTCTGCAATATTCTTCCGAGGATACCAGACTGAAAGACGAGTACTAGTTCTGTTTGAGTCACTCCTAGATCACCTACCTATTACAGCACATGTAATAAAGGTTAAAAAAAAAAGTGCTATTGAAAGTTTCATGAATACTTTTATATTTTTATCTACAAACTTACACGTTCTGAATAGTTTACGCTTTCCAAAAAAGCTGATTATGACGGAACTGCAAACCAGTCGGAACACTAAATACTATAAATACAACATACACTTTCAGAACTGCTGAAAGAGAATTAAAAATGTCAAATTAAAAACCTTACCGGCTCATAAACTGGCATATTTCATTTCCAACATACGGGGATTCTGTGAAGCGTCCTCTTGTGGGGGGGGAGTTTACAAAGTACACTACAAAAGCATGATATTTAATTACCCCTTACACTACAATAGCTTGATATTTAATTACCCCGTATACAACGTTAGCTTTTTTTTTTTTTGTTTCTCAAAGCTGCTGTACGTTAACCATGTATAAGGGAAAGCGTTCACAAAACATGAACAAGGTCAACCAAGGACAGAATCCCCCCCCCCCTCCCAAAAAAAGTTTAGTTTTGGGCTTTTCTAGGAGTGCATCAAACCTCTATGCAACAGATGTTTTATTTACTCCCAAGGGTAATGAATTCACGATCACCGAAACTATGCAGAATTCAACTTTTAATTTTAACTGACTTCATTCTAAAGCTTCTCAGGCAATCTCACTCTGGGCTTGGCGCCTGCGGTACCCTCTACATCCTGGTTCGTAAGAATCACGTGCAGGTCCTGCCTCTTGACTTTTTAGAGCCACTTTGTTCCCAGATAGGTTTTGTCGTCTCAGTTCAGCACATCGAAAGCAACAGGGTTCCACTGCCATCCTTTTCATGACACACAAATATGAAGGGCAGGTCGAAGTTCTCAACAGTCTTCAGGTGTCTTTTATTTATCTCTTCTCTCAGATTATGAATACTGGGTATTCTCAGAGGTTGCTAATGAAATGCCCTTTTATCCAACATCACATTAACGCGTCACACGGCCCGACACACTTCTGCCAGGGCGCAGTGGGGTCTATACGTGCAGTACTTTCAGTATAGATGAGGTAGGAGCTGCATGCCATGAAAATGCACTTGAGAATGGTTCAGTATGAGTTTATGTTCTTTTGTTACTTTATGCCTGCCTGATTTGTAAAAGTCTAAGCAAAAGGAGAAATGTTTGAAACGTTGGCCTTTCTATACACAATCAGGATTTTCTCTCAATGTCCATGTTTACAATACAAACCTCTCTGAACAAGGCCAAAATGAATGAACTTTAAACCACTCATGAGAATATTCATGCTTGCTGTGATATCAGTGAATTGACATGTTTGGGATGCCATCCTGTTTCTGGATTAACAGATGTACAAACCATGATGAAACCTGGTCAAGAAAATGTGGAATAAACAGTGACATTATTATAATAGTTGTGTCCAGCGTCACTTCGTCTCCATTTGCTGGAGTTAGCACATATTGTTGAGTTGAAAACCTAAAGCTCTGATGGCATCTGTTCTTTAACTGCTTTTAATGTTCTGGTTAAAAGATATACTTTATTTACCCCAAACTGGGAAATTTATACTTTTGAAAATATACTTAACTTTTAATCTTAGTTCTCAAAACTAGTTCACCACAAACTTCCACTCACGATTAAAAAAACCCTAAAATACATACCATGACTAACTAAAGAACCACAGCACACAAGTTGAATAATAGTTTATATTTGTATAGATATATATGTATATATTATATTGTGTTTACTTAACAAACATGATAAATGCAATGTCTCCAAGTTGGCTGTAACAATAAAAATACAATATCTTTGTGTCCTTAAAGTACATAGAATTAAAACAGCAAAACAAAAAAACAAAAACCGCCCTAAATAGTTCACAGAGGTACAAATATACAGTACAAATCTATTCATTCAAAACTGGTACAAATAAAAATGCAACAAAATAGATATTAATGCTTTGTTAAAGTCAGGTAGGTGTAGGGTATTCTAAGGGAGCACTTTCGGTCAACAACTAAGGCTTCGGATAAAGATCAATACATATTGGTACGGCCGTACTATATTAAAACTCACTCTACAAAGTTCATACAACCTGGATTATACTCAAGAAATTGTTATATTTACATCATTGCATATATTTTGCAGATTTAGGCATTTAAAAAAAGACGCTGTTTTTTTCTTTTCAGTTACATGTCACATAAAAGCATTGTCACCTTTGTGCCAAAAAAAAAGTACAATGTCAAATCTTAAAATAGACTTCTTTAAAACTTTTAACCATTTTCCTGATTTAATTCCACACCAGAAAAACGTCCTAAATTCACCTTTGCAGTTCGATAATGGATCAAACAGGAAGTAGTTCACACTGGAAGTAAAAAAAAATCATTTTAAAAATCCCCACTAGCAACATCACAAAAAACTATTACATTACCGTCAAAAGGAAAGCCATCTGATTTACGCAGCATGTCCATCTTCTTTTAGTCTAACTCACTTAATGTTGTCCAGAAATGGGATACAGCACAAGACGCCAAACACAATCCATTAATTTAAGGGATTTTTAAAAAAAAAAAAGTTAATCTTGTGCAACAATAAAAAAGGATAAGTGCGTTAGGAATCATTGGACAGCCCTCCGTTGCTGACACTCTTGGCATCGTCTCGTGAAAAGTGTAGGTGAGAGCTTCCATTTACTTCACTTCCACACGTCAAAAAACAAAATATACAGATGAGCATTAAAAGCATTGAAAAAGAAAGAGTTGATCATTTTATGCAGGGGTGGGGGTGGGGGGTGGGATTCATCATCACCTTTTGTAAAATGATTTGAGAACTCTCCAACTTCTGCTCATCAGAACGGTAAGAGTGTCAAGGATTGTTATTTACGATTAGCTCTTGCACAACCTGAAATGACATCACGTCCACCGACACGTCGTTCCATTATTTCATTTTCACAAACGGCACGAAGCAGAATTTAAGGCATTAGCAACAAGCATCAAAGCTATCTACACGTCTATATCTACAGAAACACACAAACTTGATTTCTCCACGATTTTGTGTGCTTTACATTTGAGACTCTTCAATTTACCAAGTTTTTTATTTCACACAACACTGTAAAGGAGGGCATTTAGTGCAATTACTTACAGCAACAGACCACCACCAAAATGAAAGGATTCAAAAGGACATCTTGGTTGTATCACACACACACACACACACACACACACACACACACACACACCGCTCAGAGCAGAACAAAACCTCACAACAGCACTGGACAGTCTGGCTGTGAGAATCAACAGGCGGTAAAGCTCTACCACTTCACCCCCCGTCACACACATTTCCACCTAAAATCACAAGCGGTCCGGCAATCGTGCCAAAATTACAAAAACACAAGTTGAACGCTTTGAGGGCCACATGAATGATTTGACTCCAAATGTTTATCTGACTCAGTTGTAGAAAGATCGATACCACTAAGGAAAAAAAGTGGTAAAGCAAAATACTGGTTTGTACGACAATTGAAAAACAAAAGACATCAGCGACCCTGCCCGACTGCTCCAGAAAGCCATACTTAAGACAACGAACGGTACAATACTGAGTTTACTGCATTGAAAATGCCAAGATTACATGAAAACATTTCAGGATTTTTTATATATTGCTAAGAAGAAGAAGAAGAAAAAAAAAAAAACAACCTGTGACGAGCTTAAAAATTTTGAAATGTAATAATTTTATTTCCAAAATCTATTGCGAAGCAATTTTTAAAAAAGGATGAACTCACGTTTGTTTGTTTTTTATCTATCATAACCTGCAGTGCCCGATCTCCGTTACATTCAAACCCGAAGCCGATCACTTTTCTCACTTCCAGATTAATCATTCAAAGTCTACCAGGAGTGGGGTCTGTGACATTCCCACGCTGGTATATCAGCAGAGATTGGTTGACCAGACCTGGAGGAGCCACCAGAGCAAACAAGAACACAGCGAAGACTATGGCATCATCTGCATATCAAGTACTTGTAAAACTGATCTCACTTCCAGCAGCAGGAGACAAAAGTTCTGCTTTGAGAGTTCAATACAAAGCTATTTCGTCCAGGCGTGTGTCAAGCGATGTTAGATACGGAGTCTTTGTGGCGTCAGTAAGGACAGGAGGAATAACAACAACAACTGTTTATGACTATTAATGGACAACTGAGAACTGTTTTCAGGTCGGCTTGCAAATGCTGGACAATCACTGCCTGATACTGTATGGGCCTTTCACCTGCTGACAGAGGATCAGGCTTTAAGGGCTGTATTCAAGATAAGAGTTGAAAACGACTGACACTTTGACACACACACACACACACGCACACACACACCTGAGCTACAGCACCGACATCTTAGTTAGACACAACCACGTCAGGATCCTCCTGTCCGTGCACATCCAGTGAAAGGAAATGTAACAGGGTACGCAGGAAACTTTTTTTTTTTTTTTTTTTTAAAAGGGATTCTTTGTATTTTCCAAAGTGCTGTGAACGGTAAGAATGCCTGATTTCCACTTTCTGATGGGAATGTCTGTGTGAGGAATAAATCCGATTATGAACCTTCTGGATTTGCATGTCGTCTAATTGCACTTATTCAAAATCTCACCCTTTTGATTTTTTTTTTTTGGATTTCACAAAGAAGTTTAAAAAAAAATCTGTCAGATGTAGGAAAACTGCAGCATTTATGTTGGCTACTTTGTAAACAGAGTTAAAAAAAAAAAAAAAAGCAAGTCAGTTGTTTTTTTTTTTCTCTCCAACTATAAAACAACATTTCAAACATATTCCCTTCGTTAAAAAAAAAAAAACACTTACTGTACTGTGATTCCTATGAACAAGGTCAGTGTGAAGTTAATGACTAACAATTCTATGTGCAACACAAAACAATCACTGGATAAAGTTTAATCTAGTACAAAAGCAAGGTATATGTTTGAACTAAAGACAGAACACAACTTAATAATGATCACAAACTTGATTAGAGTCAAGCCTTTTCTTGGAGATGCATTTGATCCATAAGAGAGAAAATATCACCAGCGAGAAAAATAACCCAAGAGAAGATGTTTCAACCTTACTGACTTCTAGAAAAATTTGTCAAAGGCATTCTTTGCTTGTGTAGAAATACTTAGACGTCGACAAAAAAAAAGAAAAAAGAAAAAATAGAATAGCAAAATAGTGCATCACTTTGAATTGTCAAGGGTAAAAGAAGGTCACACCTCACGTATAAAGGTAGAAAACAACCCACCACCAGAGGTTTTTAGCCGTGTGCTGTGAAAAAACAACTATTGCTTTAATTTGGTAACTGAGCAAAGAATAACTTAAAGTGAAGACAAAGAGCATTTTGTCAATGACTCGCTCACACGTAGGGTTGCTTTTGCTCTAAGTAAAACTACAAGGCCTCTCCAGCCTTCCAGAGGTCTTTGGGTTGAAGGGCTCCTGCAGCCAAAGTGACCATCTCATGTTCTCTCCGCTTCATTCCTCCACAGGTGGCTTTGGTGTTGACCAGACAGGGACTCCTCCAAAAAATTGCACGCTTGAAAAATTCCATTTGAAGTCACCAGTCTTGTCGAGGAAAAAAAAAAAAAAAGCAAACTTTTGAGGTATAGTGAACAGGATGGGGTGGGTTATCATGATTCTCTAGAAAGTGAGGAAAAAACACGACGATAAAAGATTCTCACTGATGCTAATGGAATGTGTCTATCTGTCCAGGATATTCCAATACGCAACATGAATACCAACAGAAAGGTCCCTCTCCTTCATGGTGGTGTTCAAAAAAAAAAAAAAAAAAGCACAACTTTTGGGGAATGGAACCTGATTGCTGAACAGTCTGATTGACTTCTCACTATTTTGATTGTAAGAAAGGTAGAACAAGCATTCTTTGCAGAATGAGAGCAGCTCTTCTCACGGAGGTTTAAAACTCTTGCCAAAAAAAAAAAAAAAAAAAAGCAGGCCGCAACATACACCCGACAGCGCCAACATCGCTTTTTTTTGGGCAAGCGCTTTTCAAGGAAACGTGATCCGATGAATGGAGGAGTTAAAAGATCACTGGGTTATGATCGTTTAAAGACGTAGTAGCTTCGCCGTGCTACGAAACACATTCTTCATTGTTCGTGCCTTCCAAAGTTCGGTCACAAAGGAAGCAAAGAATGTTCCGAATGTGATGGAAACAACAAAGCGTGGCGATGAAGGAAGTGCTGACATAGGAGGGGGAGGGGGGGGGGGGGGAATGCAGAGTGTAAGGACTTATGGGGGCATTGCATCGGCTACATATGTTCTACTCAGCTCCATCACGTCTCTTTTTCGGACCTCTGCTGGCTCCTCCTATCCTTCGCCTGAGTGACAACCATGATCAAACGAGACCCTTCCCAAAAAAAGATAGACAAAGATCTACTTTTGTATATTGTTAGTGTGCAAAATCTCAAACATTCTGAGGCTACATTCGCACTCTTTTTCCCTCTTGCGTTCCTCGTCAGACTTCATTCGTGGCAGTCTCCGCAAAAAAAAAAAGAAAAAAAAAAAAGGTGCTACCAGATGTGATGCTACTTCCCTGCATTAGAGCGCCCCTCGATGGACAGCTTGACCTCATGGGGGATGAAAGAGGGCCTGGTGTGGCTGGAGGTGCTTATTTGGGGGCGCGGCCCTTCATCTCCCTTCATATTATATCTTTGGACACCAGATGAAGACCAGCGCCTTTGAGAACCGCCTTGCGCGGCCGACACCGCTCCCATCCCCGCCCCTGCAAATCCAGAACCCTGCGTGTGCAAGTGAAAGCTGCTTTGGCTCCTTGGATGTTCCGCTGAGGTCCTGCTCGGTCTGAGGGGCGACTCGGTGTGACCGACGACCCTGAAATGTGCGGCGGCGTCCTCCTTATCGGCGAAATCTTTTTCTCCATCCCTTTGTCTTTCTCTGTGGACGCGGTCAAGCCGGAGATTCGGCGGAGGTCGTGATTGCTGAGGAGCAGGAGGCCCCATCACCTGCTGACCCGGTCCCGAAGAGGCGCTGCTTTTGCTAAAAGTTCTGGACACGTTCTGTTGTTGCTGCTGTTGTGAATGATGGTGCTCTGATTGTTTCTGCTGTTGCTGCTGAAGCTGCTGCAGAGTGATGGACACACACACATCTCCTACTTGCAGGTGATGACAGGCCAAGCCGTACAGCTGGGCGGTGCGTTCGGGGCTGCAGGATGACCAGCCTTGGCCGAAAACAAAGAAGGGGTGCTCCGGGGGCACGTCGATGGCCACTTTGCTCTGTTGCTCCCCGACAGTGAAGTGAAGCGTTACCAGACCCGGTCTCTGCTGGCTGGCGCGGATGTCCACCACCATACTGGAGTCGATCTTCAGCCCACCGCTCACCTCAGCGCTTCGCACGAAGTCTTGAGTCTGCAGGTCCTCCACGCGTTTCAGTTCCCCCGTTGCCAGCTGGATGATCGCCCCCTTCATGAAGTGGGACGGGTTGCGTGGAGCCGAGGCGGGCGGGAGGCTTGAAGGTAAGGCCTGAGTCGCGTCTCCTGAGCACAAACCAGGAGGCTGCTGGGGGAGCTGCTGCTGAGCGGGGCGCAGCTCCGTCCTTTCAGGGAGGCACAATCTGGCTGAGGAATCAGAGGCTTTAACGCTCGGGGGGTTGGGGGAGGCCATGGTGGTGGAGGCGTGGCTGGCGAATGCGTCGTTAGTCTGTCCCGGGTAGTGCGGCTGCGCTGGTTGGAGCTGATGCTGTAGGGGATACTCCAGAGGGATAAGAACCGGCTGCCCGTTGGCGAGGACGACAGCGTGACCCGGTTGTCCCGTTTGCTGCTGAAGACCGGCCCCCCTGGGGTCGCTGTAACTCACTGACTGAGGCGTGTAAGCAGTCGGGCCAGAAATGACGCTGGCGCTCTCTCCGTCTCTGACCCTCTGGGCGACTTGAGAGAGGTTCAAAGGAGCAAACGACACTTCTTTATAGAGTCCACCTCCAGCTTGGTTGGATGTCAAACGTCCAACCACCTGTTGTACCTGGAAGTTAAAGGAATGAGGTGTTATTCAAAGCAACTTTTTGATTTGTAAAATTTGCAAAAACAGCTTAAGAATGGTTTCTGCTATCTCAAGGTAATATAAATAGAAGGTGGGTTAATATCAGTATGGGGAGGGTTCATAAATGTTTAAATTACCGTAAATAATAAAAGTCTGTTGCTATATTGCGGAATTTCATTTTTTCGCAGATGGTCCTGGAACGCATTAACCGTGAGTAACGAGGCATCACTGTACACAATTTAAAGCTTTCGCCATCAGGAAAGCAAGACAATGTAGAATACAGTATTTTCTGGATTATAAGGCGCACCTTCAATGTTTGGCCGATTTTGAAACATTTTCCATATATAAGGCACACTGGATTATAAGGTGCATTGTTGGTTTTTGAGAAAATTAAAAGCTTTTAGGTACGCCTAATGGTGCGGAAAATACTTTAAAACCGCCAAAAAGAACTTCAGAAGTGGCAAAAATCGTAAAAACGTCCTCACAGACCGAGACATCTTGAATATTATACATATTTTGATTGAACTATTTTTACACGAGTTTTTACCATTAACACTTCGCTCCACTGCCATTTATGAAATCAGTGTTTCACACCATACTGTATATGTGTCTAATGTTAATATGTGTCTGTGAAAAAGTTGTAATTTTTCATGGATGCTTTCATGACCGATTTCCTGCTTCAACTTTTACAAACTCAGATTATTACCGGTCACAGAACTCGCTGTATCTCACCTCCAGGTCGCTGTCCGGAGTGCTCGGCTGACCGGGCGAGCTCCTGTCTTCCAGCCTTCGGTTCTGCAGGCCTCTGTCTTGGCTGTGCTCCTGTACTGTAGAGCTGGATGGTACTTGCATCAGATGTGCATTTTTAATGTAGGCTGAGTCAAACACGACCTCCCTGGCTCCCTGCTCCTTATTGCCTCCATTCATCTCCGGTTCGCTCTCCGGCTGGGCATTGTGGGAGTCTCTGCTGGCAGCGGCGTCTCTGGCGCTCTGAGTATGATAGAAGACTGGCATCCCCCGAGAGCTGACATCTGTTGCAGGCAGAACCCCCATAGTACCGAGGTGCTGCTGGGCAGCTTGCTCTGAAGGAAGCATTAGCGGGGCACCACTGGATGCTGCAACTTTGGCAAAGGTATGAGCTGCCACCTGTGCTTGTGGAGGCGGGGAGACGACGCTTTCTTGTATGACAGGGGGATAGGGAACAAGGTGGGACACAGCGTGAGGCTGAGGAATGGTGCTGGAGGGAGAAATTAATGATCCTGGCACAAAGCCGGGGGGTAGAGCGTAAGGTACCGCTGCATAGGGCGAACTAACAAACTGGAGAGAGGAATGAGGGATCTGAGCGTAGCTGAGAGGAGGATAGGGAAGGCCCGGGTGCTGCAAAAGAGGCGAGTGTACAGTGTAGGCAGGAGAAATGTGGCTCAACACCGGGTGAAGACTCGTGGGCGAATAGGTAACAGATGGAAGAGCCACTTTGTAAAGCATACTGTACTGGTCGACTGGCACCGCCGACAGGCTTTCGGAGTTATCCACTCCATAATGAAGGCCCGGCTGAGCTCGAAGCCATTCTCCAGATGGGGCCCCTCCCTGAGTGTCGCTGTTAGCTGCAGCATTCTGGATGGAAACCCCTTCATCCTCTCCAACGCAGGCGCTCACGCTTCCGCCGCCGACGCCTCCTCCTCCTCCTCCTCCTCCAACTCCAACAGCCCCTGAAGCGATGTTGTTATTACCGACCACCAGGTCCCTCTTCTTGGGAGGCAGGCACTCCTGGTTCCGCTCCTGAGTTGGCTTCATCGCAATCCTTTGATTAACTGGAGAGTCTTATTCTAATGCACAGGAAGGAAAACTTACAAGCCAGTCCGTCCAATGGAAGCAGTTCTAGAATCACCTGGCTGACCACGTCTGCCAGTTCACCTGGAAATGAAAGAAAACCCCAACAGGGAAACGGACACATCAATAAGCATGATTAGCACACGTTTTTTTTCAATGACGCAACCTCACAACAACAGCACCAAAACGGCATACAGAAAATGTTAGATTTGATGAAAAAATGTGTTTTTTTTCTGACTGATTTCAGATAGTCATCTGCTAAAGACCAAATAAACATGGCCACACCTACCCTGTAGGAAGACGCCTCGCTGCCAGATTTTGTCTTAATGCAGTCAAGATGGTCACTTCATCCTACCTTCTGTTTGCTTCTTGGCTGTTAGTGTGTGTGTGCGTGTGTGTGTGTGTGAGTGTGAGTGTGAGTCAAAATCAAATACGCACCTCTTTATAAATCCACCACAGACACAGAAAAGAGGGCAGAGATGGAGACAGGAATGTAACCTAGTCATTGTGTGTTTGGATTCCAAATCTCTCACACTCTGCGTGATATTGTTGGTTGTTGGACTCAAGCCGCAGCCCAAATGTTGATGCCAAGAAGCATACCAAAGGAATCAGAGAGTAAAAACACTATATGGACAAGTGTAATTCACATATTGGTTGCAGCCGCTCTGACAGATTCCACCAATCTGGGAATTTTTTCATAAATTCTTTTTAGAATGTTTTCATGGGAATTTATAACTAAACTTCTACAGAAGTATTTATGAGGCCAGGCACCGACATTAAGAAACAAGTACTTTCAAAAACCTCTCCTCCAGTTTATCTCAAAGATGGATCTTGATTTATGTACAGGGGGCACAATCATGCTGGAACAGAAAAGGCCCTTATCTAAATTAGTCCTGCAAATTTAGGAGCATTGAATTTAGGAGCATTGAATTTTCCAAATTGCCTTTAGTTTCCGATTTAGGCTTCATGCTACCCTTCAGAAACAACCCCATATCATTATCCCTTCTACACCTAACTTTGTATTTGACACAATGTGTTCAGGCAAGTAACATGTACAGTATCACCAATTATTAAAAATTCAGTTGCCTTGACCCCGGAAAACCTGCTGGTAATATTCACACTCATATTTATCTTAAATAGTTCAAGCTGAGGAGATGTCAAGAAATATTTGAGTTTCCACAACGGCACATTAAAATCTATTTTTGTCTTAATGTTACCTCTTATCTTTCACACACGACATTCATTTGAATGACTGAATAAGCATTATTGGCATCAGTGACATGTTTATATGCCTCCCAGTTATATATCCAATTTCTGATTATGATCTAGATCAGACATGGGCCAACTACTTCCAGTGGGCCATCTGTGGTCTGTCAGGCTTTGTAATCCGACCCGCAAACTTGTTTAAACTACTGTATATACAGTACTCTAATTAATTTTCTGACATAAATCTATTGTAAAATAAATTTTACAAAAATCTTTGCATGTGAATGCATTGCTTCCTGTTTAAGGCCAAAGCCTTTTCCAATAAAAGAGGTTTTGGCCTTTAACAAAACAAAGTTATTATATAAAAACCTTGTTAACATAAATGTTTTAACATGTCATTTGCATTAGTACAAATAATTACTCCATCTGTCTGCTCCTCAGCTGGCCCGCCTGTCAATGTTTTGAAGTCTCTGTGGCCCAACAGTCAAAAAGTTTGCCCACCCCTAATCTAGATGGTCCAAATGTACATAATGAGGGTACATTAGGAGTAATCCATGCTGCATATTTTTATTTCAATGAGCTTACTATAGTTCAGTATTACAGTTACGGGTCGAGAGCCCAATGATCAGGACCCTGCATAAACACCGATCTAGCTTCACAGAGGTCCCTCTTAGCCAATGGGATGCCAGGAAGATACTAGGTAACAGCCAATGGCAGAGCAATGTAGCCACAAGAGGACACAAGCCCGAGTGTCAGTCCCAAGCCCGGATAAATACAGAGGGTTGCGTCAGGAAGGGCATCCGGCGTAAAACTTTTGCCAAATCCAACATGCAAATCAAACCTATGACTTCCATACCGGTTCGGTCAAGGCCCGGGTTAACAACGACCACCATCGGTGCTGTTGACCTACAGGGCGCCGGTGGAAATTGGACTACTGTTGGTCGAAGAAGGAGAGGAGGAAAGTGTGTTCGCACGAAGAAGAGAAGAGGAACGCCAAGAGTATAGGACTGAGAGTAGGGACGTTGAATGTTGGAACTATGACAGGAAAAGGTAGAGAGTTGGTTGACATGATGCAGAGGAGGAAGGTAGACATACTGTGTGTCCAGGAGACCAGGTGGAAAGGTAGCAAGGCTAGAAGTTTAGGAGCAGGGTTCAAGTTGTTCTCTCATGGTGTAGATAGGAAGAGAAATGGAGTAGGAGTTATCTTGAAGGAGGAGTTTGTTAGGAATGTTCTGGAGGTAAAAAGAGTGTCGGATAGAGTGATGAGTCTGAAGCTAGAAATAGAAGGTGTGATGTTCAATGTTGTTAGCGGGTATGCTCCACAGGTAGGACGTGAGCTGGAAGAGAACGAGAAATTCTGGGTGGACTTTGATGAAGTGATGCAGAGCATACGAGAAGTGAGAGAGTTGTCATTGGTGCAGACTTCATTGGACATGCAGGAAACAGAGGTGATGAGGATGTGATTGGCAGGTTTGGTATCCAGGAGAGGAATGCAGAAGGACAGATGGTAGTTGACTTTGCAAAAAGGATGGAAATGGCTGTAGTGAATACTTTCTTCCAGAAGAGGCGGGAACATAGGGTGACCTATAAGAGTGGTGGTAGGAGCACACAGGTAGACTACATCTTGTGTAGACGGTGTAACCTGAAAGAGATCAGTGACTGCAAAGTAGTGGTGAGAGTGTAGCCAAACAGCATAGGATGGTGGTGTGGAGGCTGACTCTGGTGGTGAGGAAGATGAAGAGAGCAAAGGCAGAGTAGAAAATGAAATGGTAGAAGCTAAAAAAGGAAGAGTGTTGCATGACTTTTAGGAAGGAGATAGGACAGGCTCTGGGCGGTCAGGAGGTGCTTCCAGATGACTGGACAACTACAGCTAATGTGATCAGGGAGACAGGTAGGAGAGTACTTGGTGTGTCATCTGGAAGGAAAGTAGATAAGGAGACTTGGTGGTGGAATGAGGAGGTACAGGAGTGTATACAGAGAAAGAGGTTAGCTAAGAAGAAGTGGGACACTGAGAGGACTGAGGAGAGTAGACAGGAGTACAGGGAGATGCAGCGTAAGGTGAAGGTAGAGGTAGCAAAGGCCAAACAAGAAGCTTATGATTACTTGTATGCTAGGTTGGACAGTAAGGAGGGAGGGAGAGACTGATCTATACCGGTTGGCAAGACAGAGAGAGATAGGAAGGACGTGCAGCAGGTTAGGGTGATTAAGGATAGGGATGGAAGTCTATTGACAGGTGCCAGTAGTGTGATGGGAAGATGGAAAGAGTATTTTGAAGAGTTGATGAACGTGGAAAATGAGAGAGAACAAAGACTAGAAGAGGTGACTGTTGCGGACAAGGAAGTAGTAAAGATTAGTCAGGATGAAGTGAGGAGGGCACTGAAGAGGATGAAGAGTGGAAAGGCAGTCGGTCCTGATGATATACCTGTAGAGGTTTGGAAGTGTCTAGGAGAGGTGGCAGTAGAGTTCCTGACTGGGTTGTTCACAGGATCTCAGATAGTGAGAAGATGCCTGAGGAATGGAGGAGAAGTGTGCTGGTGCCCATTTTTAATAACAAGGGAGATGTGCAGAGTTGTGGCAACTACAGAGGAATAAAGCTGATGAGCCATACAATGAAGTTATGGGAAAGAGTAGTGGAAGCTAGACTAAGGGCAGAAGTGAACATTTGTGAGCAGCAGTATGGTTTCATGCCAAAAAGAGTACTACAGATGCAGTATTTGTTTTGAGGATGTTGATAGAGAAGTACAGAGAAGGCCAGATGGAGCTGCATTGTGTTTATGTAGATCTGGAGAAAGTTTATGACAGGGTGCCCAGAGAGGAACTGTGGTATTGTATGAGGAAGTCTGGAGTGGCAGAGAAGTATGTTAGAGCAGTGCAGGACATGTATGAGGACTGTAAGACAGTGGTGAGGTGTGCTGTAGGTGTGACAGAGGAGTTCAAGGTGGAGGTGGGACTGCATCAGGGATCAGCTCTGAGCCCCTTCTTGTTCGCTATGGTGATGGACAGGCTGACAGACGAGGTTAGACAGGAATTTCCATGGACTATGATGTTTGCAGATGACATTGTGATCTGCAGTGAGAGCAGGGAACAGGTGGAGGAGAAGCTAGAGAGGTGGAGGTTTGTCCTGGAAAGGAGAGGAATGAAGGTTAGCCGCAGTAAGACAGAGTACATGTGTGTGAATGAGAGGGACCCAAGTGGAAGAGTGAGGTTACAGGGAGAAGAGATCAAGAAGGTGGAGGATTTTAAGTACCCGGTCAACAGTCCAGAGCAATGGAGAGTGTGGAAAAGAGGTGAAGAAGTGTGTACAGGCAAGATGGAACGGGTGGAGGAAAGTGTCAGGTGTGATGTGTGATAGAAGAGTTTCAGCTAAAATGAAAGGAAAGGTGTACAAAACTGTGGTGAGACCAGCGATGTTGTTTGGTCTAGAGACAGTGTCACTGAGGAAAAGACAGGAGACAGAGCTGGAGGTAGCAGAGATGAAGATGCTGAGGTTCTCTCTGGGAGTGACCAGGATAGATAGGATCAGGAATGAGTACATCAGAGGGACAGCACATGTTAGAGGTTTTGGAGATAAAGTCAGAGAGGCCAGACTGAGATGGTTTGGACATGTCCAGAGGAGAGATAGTGAATATATTGGTAGAAGGATGCTGAGTTTTGAACTGCCAGGCAGGAGGCCTAGAGGAAGACCAAAGAGGAGGTTTATGGATGTAGTTAAAGAGGACATGAAGGTACTTGGTGTGAGAAAAGAGGATGAAGAAGACAGGGTTAGATGGAGGCAACTGATTCGCTGTGGCGACCCCTGAAGGGAAAAGTCGAAAGGAAAAGAAGACGAAACCAATGCTATGAGAATGTTGCGTTCGGGAACCTGTGGGAACTGCCAGTATCAGCCGATACTGTATTTTTACCTTATGTAAGTCGAAATTTCTTTCATAACTAGAGGTAATATTTTCCTGCTGAGAAATTTCGTCAGTAGAAAATTTCGTAAGTAGAGACATTCGTAAGTAGAGGTACCACTGTAGTTTGAAAGGTCGTGGGGAGGCTGGAGCCTTGAGCTAAAGGAAGAGTAAACACGAGGCAGGTCACCAGTTCATCACAAGGCCGAGTCACAGAAAGACAAACCCTTCACCATCACAGCCACCCCTGCTGCATGTTGACTCGAAGCACTGGGAGGGAACCGGGCAGGACATGATCATGTGACGTCCACCTTTTTTTTTCTTTTTACTGAATCAGCGTAATGAAATACTAGAGTTCATTATGAAGTTATTGAATGTGTTTCATAATCCATGTTCACTTGTTTATAGCACAACAGACCTTTTTCAGTCAGATCAATGATCAATCAATAGAAACTGCTGGTTTCTTACAGTCAGTAAACCTGCTTCCGGGAACAATCATCCAAACAGCACTACACATGTAATCACTACTTCGTATATTTATTCACAAGACCGAGTTTTATCCCAGTCGCCGCTGCACTTCACTTGTCTTCACCGTTAGCTCGTTGCTGACTTAGCTAAAGTTAGCTCGGAACTTGGAATAATTATTTTCCCGCAGTCACAGTAAAGTGACAGCATGACACGTCATGCACTATCATTAAAGTTGACATTAGATTGAAAGTGCTGCCTAATAAGTTGATTTAGTTATCACAGTAATTGTCACCGGGCACCAATCCAAAGCGGCTAGTTAGCTAACTGTGGCTAAAACAGCTAGCTGCATGGACTGACTAGTCCTGCTCGACTTGTATCTGCTTCACAACTAGTATGACAATGCACAGAATTCCCATCAAAGATGTCTCTGTCGTGTGATGTTGTGTAAACCTACCTCCAAATGTCATCGCGAACAGGCTTTTCTTTATTTAAAAAGTTGATATGCAGAGGAACAATTGAAGAAACCAAAGCTAAGGAGTCGAGCCCATTTCGAAGGCCAGCAGAGGCGCTTACCAATGACGTCACTACTATTCAATTTCCTGTTTTTTTGCGTCCTCAAAGTAGCAAAACTACTAATCACAATTTTAATCCGTAGTTTCATCTCACATACAACTAGCTACTATGAAAATATAAAGTCTTCAGATAAATTCACAGCTTATGATATTTTTTGCTTAAAAACAGTGAAAGATAAATCGAGGAATTTATTCGAGGAAATTATTCAATTTATTTCCAATTTACACTGAAAGCAACAGCACTAGAGATGAACCAGAGCTATGTGAACGGCAGTTCTAACTTTGAACAGCAGGGGGAGCTGCAGTTACGTGCTTTAGTGAAGGTCTACACTGCATTTATTCTCAAGACAAAGCAAAGCACGTCGCACAACCCTTCCAGCTGTTATCTCTGCAGTAATGCTCATTTAAATAAGTGAATATTTAATCTCACATATGATTAAAGGGCTTTGTTTAAAAAAAAAAGCATATATCTAGATAAAAATATCATACCACCATACATTCTAGTATGAATTTGATACTTCGCTGATCTCATACTTTCATGTCGTGCAGTCGGTTTTCTCAACTCTCAATTTTTTTAAATGAAAAATTGATTTGCATAAACTGGTATCACCACAAACGTGTCATATAATGTTGCCTACATGCAGGGCTGATAGAGATCAGTGACGAGGTAGTGGACCTACCATTTTATACCAATTACCAAATAAAGATGTGTTTACAGATAATTGCACTCTAAAAAACCAACTGATATTTGTCTGAGCTCTCAAAAAGTGTTTGGAGTTAATCTGTCATTCCAATTCAACATGCCAAACTAACCTCACTCCTCTGCATGTTAATAATAAAGCAAACAAGATGCATCACTTTTGGGCAAAGTTACAACACAGTAGTCAGCAGGCTTCCTTAGGTCAATGAGCACAACTCCAGTATGCGGTTCACATCATTTGGGATACATAGAATGTTGGTTAAGCTGTTTGAGGTTGAAAGCCACTATTGTCAGAGGATGGTCCTGTTTTAAAAAAATGAAACCGTGTGTAAATAAAAGACAGACGCCAAGTTTGTTTAGAGAACAATGTAATGATTGGTTAGTTAGGTACAATCTTATTTCTGTTAGGAGGAAAAACAGCTTCATTGCAGTACCTCTGAATTTAATTCAATTTACAAGATTGATATATCAAAACTTTGAGATCCAAGTCAAAAAATTTAGAATATAGTTACAAAATGTTAATTCTTCCCAAAAGGCACAGGTGAAGTACAGTAGCAGGTGCATCCCACATAGAAAACATTTGTATAACTGAATAAATACTTCTGCTGTTAATCATTATCAAACTGTGACACAATGGAAATCAAATTGTGACACAATCATCATGCAAGATTTTAGCAGAATACAACATTGTGAATTAGTGGAAAAACACAGCATATAAATAGCTCCCCCGAAAATATAAAGACTAGATCAAGAATGAAAGTTTTTTAGTACCGTTATTAAACAAGATTTCAAGCATATACAATAATTATAATATATGCTAAAATTATATTCAACCATCTTAAAACAAACTATCCTATAAATTGAGTAAAATGTGCAATTAATAGCATTTTAAAAAGCAGATACTGCACTTACACCTACTGTATAAGAAAACAAACAAACACCTGAATTAGTTATTGCCATGGAATCACCAGCCTATTTGTTGAAAATGGTCAATCGAGCATCTATCAATGTGTCTTTACAAGACAGGTGTTTGAGTACGTCCAGTAGTCTGAGATCTCAAAGGATAATTATAATAATTGCTCCACTCTTACCACTCTCCACACGTCACAGTACTACTGCGCTAGTTTCTGATCTGTTTGTAGGACTTTCATTTCCCATGTCTCAAACCAGTTCCTAATTCTCTTCCTCAGAAGACCATGTGTAAATGGTCCAAATTTTAAAAATCTGTGCAATGCACGGTACAAAGGCTCACTTTAAAGTTCTGATTGCATCATAAGAATTTTTATACTCTAACATCACTACTATTCTTGACAGGAAGCACTGTCTTGTTTCCTACTGTTTCAATCCTCGACGGAGTGGAATTATCTGTATAAGTGTTTGTTCAAATGTAAGTATTATAGCTTCACACTGGAGGTTATAGTCACTTTATTTTGAAACTTTAATTTACAAACGATGTAATTACAATGGATCCTATATAGCTGTTGTTTTTGTGTGTGCAGTGAAACCTAATCTCTCATTACTGAACCATCTGTTGGATCCCTTGGATCGTTAACGTCAGTGCCTGCAACTTGATTCACTCAACTAGAGATCAGTTCGAGTCCTAGGCCTTGTTTGTCCCTTTGCTTTCAAATATTCATCTACTCGGATGCTGCTGATCTGAACGGATTCTCCTCAATGCCTTACCAGAAGGCCTCTAAAAATTGGATAAAACCTCCTTCAAAAAAAAGAGCAATTACCTACCACAGATTTAAGTCCTCACAGCTCTGCTTCCCCCACCAAGTATCACCTGGTTTATGATACCAAAAATACAGTTTTCTCTGATTCAAAAATATAGCAAATCTATAAACACCCTGAAATCACACAATTTGCTACTTACAGTGAAACCCCAGGACAACCATTAAAATATGGACACTTGGAGCAAATAGCATTAAGTTTGTGCAAAGAAAGGAAGAAACCCTACACCATATAACCCCGTTACATTCAACCAGGCCACATCCCCTTTGTTTTTACCACATAGTAAAATAACTGTTAGCTTTATACTCCTTCCAGAATAAAACTAGGTAAAACGTAAGATCTTTGATTACATTTCCTAAAAGGTAAAAACAAGCCAAGTACTTAAAAAGATCAGTGTTCAATGAAATGCATCAATGCTGCTGCTGTAAAAAACAGGGGCAATTTCTTTTCTGAATTAAAGTTTTTGATCCAGTTACAGTAAAATGGTCTCACTAAGTGCTTAGCTTTCAAAGAAAACCAAATGGATGGTGTTGCTAGGTGAATACTTGGATTATTCCTTAAAAGTAGGCAGTGAATCACATGATTCTTGGGAGAGATGCTCCCAGCCTTATCTGCACAAAAAGATAAAGCTTGACATAAGTTGGATCAAAACATAAGAAACGTCATCCGTCGTTATGCGTAATGCTCCTTTATGTCAGAAGCGCTCTCACCGTAACAGCTCCACTGGCCAATAAGAAGGGATGTGTTCTTGCTAATCTAAATTTTTCTAGATGGAAAGAAATGATCCAGGTCTTTCAGAAACGCAATTCAGAAATTACCTCATATTTCAACACAGCAACAATGGTGCAAAGTTTAGCTTATAAATAATTAGAAATCAGAAGTCAAAAGTTACATTTTTGTATTTCTCATTTTCCTTGTTTTTTTTTTTAAAGAAAGAGGTAAAAGAAAATAAGATGATGGTGTGTTACAAGAGTACTGAAAAGTGAGCCCCACAACCTCAGACAGTGTCATTAGCGAGAGTCTCTGTAGAGAGCCAGGTCTTTGCCCCGTTCAGAAATTTGCTGATGGGAGTCCCGTAGATACTGCGGCGACACAGGTTTCCTGCTGTGGTGTAAGGAAAGGAGGAGGTCAGGAAGTCTGGAAGTGTTGGAGGGTCATTTGGGGAGCTGGTTGAAAAATACATCCTCCTCTGGTCTGTAGGGGGACGACTTGGGCGGGCTGGTGTAATTTTGCCTGGACTGGGTCCCTTATATTGCCTGAGCTGGTTCTGGAGTATCTCAATCTCATCGACCAGTTGCGAGATGGCGTGGTAGGCTGTGATGGGGCCTCCTTTCACAATGCAGGCTTCCGGAACCCAGCGCAGAAAGAAAAGCTTCCAGAGAGCCAAATGTGACGGCATGAGCAGCGGAATCAGAGAGCCTTTCTGGTCAGCAGGTCGTGAGAACCAGTCCCTGAAGAAGCGCTCTGATGGGCTTTCGTCTTTCAGTGGTGAAAAATCTGGTCTGAGCGGCGATACCAGAGACCCCTGGCGAGTCAACTCATCTTCTCCACCGTTCAGTCCGTTACGCAGTGTAGACGTTCCTTTCAAAGTAAAACTGAAGGATTTCTGCTGCGGGAGGGAAAAGTTAGAATATTTAATTGTCAGTTTACGATCTGTGACACGATGCTGCAGCAGGCAGAGCCACCAAACACCAATATCAGTATGGAGAGGGTTCAGAAACATTTAAATTACAGTATTTTCTGCACTATAAGGCAGAAAATACTATCCTGTTAATCCAAGCTGCTGACAAAAATGGAAAACACAAACCTAATGCTGCTACATTTATTATCATGTCTGACCCCTCAGTCAGCGTTTCATGTACCTTTGTGCGTGTGAAGGACTTCACTTCTCCGTTGTGAACACACGCTGCTCCTTTGCCTACGTACATGGGGTTGTTGAAAAGGGTTTGGTCTTTGGAGGAGAACTGCAGAGACCAGTTCCAAACAGGAGGGAAATACAAAACCTGGTCTTCTACTTGAGGAATGGCTTTATTCTTGGCAAAGTCCTGTAGAGTAAACACAATGTTATTCATGCAGTGAAAATAACACACAAAACACAAAACATTATTGTACGCAATGAAAAAATAGATTTAAGAAGACAATCCAGGGAGGAACTCAAAAAAACCCGCAATCGCTATAATTTGCTTTTGTTTAATTTAATGTTTGCCTTCCTGACCATGAGTCAAAATGCATTCTTATCTGTGAGCACTACATCACACTGTTTCCTGTCAATTATCTGAATCACACAGCAGGAAACTATAGTCATTGACACAAAACTATACAACAAAAACATGTTGCTTTGTTAAACAGCATCAATGGGAGTTAAAATTCTGTGTTTCCTCCTTGGATAACTGACAAAAAGTAATTTTTTAAAAAATGAACACGTTCTGATGAAGATTCATTCCTTCAATGGTCCCACAACAAAGAAACGTATAGTCCTGGACAGCCAAAAGGGACAGCACAGCAGCAAGATCAGTAAACAAAGTTAGATGTAAAAAAAAAAGCAAAATAACAACAACAACAAAACACCTCTGACTTTATTTTTTTTTAATTTTAACTTTTAAGCAAGAGCACGTCATGTGTTTGTGTTCATTTTAACCAACCGGAAAATAATCTGTTCAATTGATTTAACATCTTCACCATTAAGGTTGAATTTTCTGCATTGTTCACTTTGACATTCATAAAAATATTCAACTAAATATATATTACACAAACAACATCAGTAATAATAACAAGAAATTATATGTATGTGTGCCTCACCATCAAGTGCTGAGCTCGCTGTTTGGGCGAATTGAAGAGGAACGTACTGAAGAGAGGGATCCACATGCTGTCGCTCAGCGCAGTCAGATAGAACTCTGTGATCTCGAATGCAGCTGGGTATTGGTTCATCATCTGCCACACGCAGTCCAGGAACAGCATGAACAGTGGAGACTTGAGCAAAAGAAGAAACAACAGAAATGATTTCTCATTCACTAACTCCTTTCACAGAGCCTGTTCAAGGCGGGGCCACTATGTTTTATTTTACTTCACTGTACCAAAGCATGCTGGGGGACAACCCATAGTCCACTGTAGAGCCAGCAGCAGAGGCAATAATAAAAGTTGCAAACAAACAAGTATGGCATTTTGATGACTGACATGTGTTACTCAAAAACAAGGGATTTATTCAGCTAGCAACGATTAGCAGCTAATTCAAGAAAAAGTAAATCAAAAGATATTGTAGTGAGAAAGGCCTTTCTGTATTGAGTAAAAAAGGGCAACTGTTGGGGTAATACCTCCTTGTTGTCACTCTTTTTTAAATGGTTGCATCTATCCAGGAAGCGATGGCCAGCCATCACCCACTCCTTCTGCACCAAACTCTGGAAGCCAGTGAGGCTACGATAATGAGGGTCCAACATGAGCTGCACCAAGGACGACACGACACAGTTCAAGTCTCTGTCTTCTTCCTCTGTGTAAGACATGAGAGACACAAAAAGCCTGAAATGTTAACAAGGACAGTATTTTCAACACATTCTAGGTAACAATACGGTAAGGATTTTTTTTTTAAAGAAGGCCAGTGAATGATATATTTTTGAAGCCCCCTTCACACACTATCATAAAGGAAGGATAATGACATAGAGCAAACATTTATTCAATGATTAAAAACTTGAACCTTGAAGAATGACTGAAGTATTCCTTGCATCCAGGTGGTACACTATCTCCGCCGAGTGCTTCAAGAACGCCCTTCAGACATAGAAAGAACTTAAATATTAAATGAGTTTAATGCTTTAAAGGAACCTTAAACCATGCGTGCGCACGCACACACACACACACACACACACACACGCACACAAAAACACAGACACACACACACACAGACAAAATAGAGTGTATTCGTGAAATACAAATGATTTCACTTAGTTTTATTTTTTTTCGTAACAGATGACAGAAGCCTTGCTTGTCAACAGGATTTTAACAATAAAGAATTATGCTGTCCAAACAAGTAACATTTTCTAATGCATGGATATTATCTTTCAGATGGAACTCTTACCACTCTCTGTCAAACATTTCAATACTGGATTTTAATGAACTACGTAGGAAGTCAAACGCAGACACCGTGCTGTGTCAACTTGCTTACATACCTGACATACTCCAGCCAACGTGAGTTCTCAACAGCTGAAAGCCACCTCTCCTCAGTCTCCTCAAAAGGGTCTGCACACATTTAAAACGATCAAACACTTTGATCAACTATTAAATCGACAAATATATCCAGAAATCTCTTCCATTGGAAAGAAAAAACTTCACACTATTCGAAAAATAACAGCGGTTTTCTGTTGTATCTACTAGAGCCTCACCTATGACACAGATGTTCCTAATTTTAACAAAGGCGCTCTGGATGTCCTGGGTACCAGGAAGCCACTTGTCTAGCTCAGACACGATGACCTCAATGTGCAGTGGGTGGCTTTTTGTGATGGCAGTGAAGACCCTTCAGTAAGGCAAGGCAGACATGGATGACTGTGTCAGGCAGGCCTAATATATCTCACATCCCTTTAACTTCTAAGCAAATCATCTTAACCAATATTCACAAATTTAGCATTAAAATGTACTTCACTTAAAAAAAAAGTTTATCGTGAAATCTAAACGCTGTTTTTTCTCCATTGGTGGATCTAGCCATCTGTTGACTGCCATTAAATGTCAGATCAGAATAAACACTTGCCAATCTGACAGAAATGAAGGACATTTCTGTACCTCTGATCAATCTTCTTCTGTTGCAATGGATCATTTATGCTTGCCATGCGGACAAGAGCACTTCCATTTATGTGATTCCAACACCAGAGCTACAAGGAAGAATATATATATATATACATATATAAATCAGAAAATGTATTCCTGGACAATATTTGCCAATAGCAGACAATATACAGAGAAATCAGAGCATTAGGACTCACCGGGATGCGCTGATCAGTGAATGATGACGAGTACTGCTTCAGATTTTGATCTGTCAGAGAAACAGGCACCACAATGTACTCTGGAAGACTAAAGAGAAAAGTTAGAGGAATACTGGTGTTAAAAAATACAATTAAAACACAGGACAGCCTCAATAAAGTAAAATACTGTGACATGAGGCGAACGAGAATGGACTCATAGTGTGCAGTGAATATTGCACTCGCCTCATGTGAAGTGCACAAATTGGTGCAAGCTACTATTATACAGTATTTTCCTACACTCCACATAAAACAACAATCTTTTCAGTGAAACAGTGTGATCTCAGCGCTGAACCCAAATGAAAAGCACGTATTGTCCATTGCAAGACACACAAGTTTTTCTTTACCGAAAGTAATTCATGAAGCATGTAAAAGACCTTAAGAGTGTAAATACACTGTCTTGCCAAGACATACCATATATGAGTAAATGGTGAGATTTACACCATCCATAATGACTCAGGCTAAGTAGCCGGAGGAGCTGTAGACCAGCTCTGCATACAACACCCTTCATAAGTTGCCTATAACAAACAACATAAGCTGTAAACCTTGGTGAGATGGCGTAGCTTTCATTGATGGAGCACACCCTCCACTCGGAGGCCCCCGTTCTCTTGATCTCTCGATCCCAGTCTGACGAACAGTCAAAAATGGGGGTCTGCAATCGTCCCCGTGGTTTTGAACCGTTGACCCGGTCCCCTGGAGACAGATTGAGATGATTTATTACTCATAATGCAGAGTAATTAAACCTGGATAATTAAATGTGAATTACCTGATAGTTAAAAAAAATGTAGTAAATGTTAGCACTGATAAATGACAGTGTGTTGCATGTGTACCTTTAGATTCATGGTAACGTCGCCCATGATATTCAAAGCCAAAAAGTAGTTGAAGATCAGCTGGATGGGAATAGTGAGCAATAGCAAGGCACACCTACAGTAAAAGGATATAACAGTACATTGGCTGAACATTAAACTGAATATAATCTAAACAGATCATGTTTTATCATATTCATTATTTTACCAATCACAATTTGTTGTGTTAACGTGAACTCTGAGGCAGGTTCTGCAACCACACAAGTACAACAACAAGTGAAACATGCGACGGTAAATGCTTAAAACGGCAGCCGAGTCTCTGAATCTCTGTTGCTCCGCTGGACTCACACAAAGCAGCCTATTCACCAGTAAAGCTCTGAATAACATGAGAGGACACAGGAAAAAAATGTGTGAGCGTGTGTGTGTGTGTGTGTGTGTGTGTGTGTGTGTGTGTGTGTGTGTGTGTGTGTGCGGAGAAGACTGCTCCCAACTCTGTAATTTCCTAAAGCTAAGCTATTATAGACTGGCTTAATTCCACATGTCACAGAAAGGAGAAAAACAGAACCGAGACCCGTTTTAGGTTCACACTGTAATTACCTACATGATGTCCATAAATAATGCACAGAGTATGGGAGGGCAGACTATTCACAAAAAGCCTGCTGCAGTGCTCTATTCATAAAAATCAACCTTCCACATTCTGTCGTACGCAGCGGAGGAAAATAAATCTGCTGCATTTTGAAATAAACTGTAAAAAGTACACCAGTGATCAGCGCAGGAATAAACTGGAACGCTGCTGAGCACAGATGCCATGGGAGGAGATCAGACATTTCCCTGGCATACTGTAAAGCAATCTGCAGCTGTCAAACATTTGTGGGTCCTGCAGCTACCCGTTATAATTTACAAATGAATCCCTTCTCTTAAGGACCTCCACAACTTCAGATATCACAAAGTTTTTAACACAAAATTGTTGTTTTAAGTGTGGCAGTGCTAAATGTGTTATTATGGTTAGCTATATTTTGAGTTGGACTATACCTGTCAAGCAGACACATTTTCACAAGGCTGGACAGGTTCTTTTTGAGGTAACAACTTCCTGGTTGGATTTTTCTCCCAATTTTTTCCCCCCAAACATTTAAAGGACTTGGAAGTCACAGTAAATTCAGTCACAGTACGTCCGTTTGCTCGAGAGCTAAAACCAGAAAACAACTCGCTACTGTAACCAAGGAAATGTATGTTTTCCCAGCCTTTAAAGCACCACAATGTTTGGGTGGGACCAGGTTCTTGCCTTTGGACATCAAAGTGAATTCATCTGCATGGATTTTTACTCGCATCGAAAGGATTGTCACTATTTCCCTTACTATCGTCCTATCCTCTGAAAACCACTTGTTATCCCAAAAACATCAGGACATTATTTCAACATGTACTGTTGATCCCACTGAACTGAAGACACATCAGGAGATGAGTCAGAGCCATGCTGCCAGTTGGTCCTACACACACAATCACTCTCAGTTTCCTTTGCCTTGAATGAGCATTGTTCTCACAGTCTCTTAGTCATTGTTTGGCTCACGGCCACAATGATAATGCTTTAGAAATTTTAATCATTCCTACTCAGATAGAGGGCAGAGAACGACATCAAAGTTTGTCTGACCAGTACCCATGTCACTAAGGAAGAGGTCACAGTACTGACTATGTGTGTTGTATGTAGTGAACTCACGTTGACAGCAAAGGAAAAGTGTACTCAGCAACAGCTAACAGTGAAATGGACGAAGTCATTTAGAAAAAGGGAATGAGGAATACTTAGCAGTTGAAATTTGTAGGCATGACCTAAGAGTGATATGTGTAAAATCTTGTGTGCCTTCACTGATACGCTTCATTCATTTTTAAGTTTTGCCATGCTTGCATCCATAAGTAAATAAATATAGAAACAAACACACAAATCTCAAATTAAATTGAGAAAAAAATATACGTTACTTACTTTTTTGGCACTCTCAGGCCCAGCCTCGTGAAAGCAGAACCTTATGATGCGCAAATCTTTGCAGTAGAGGATGAGCTCTGTTGGGTTGAATTTCAACTTTTGGTTCGACCCCAACACTTTCTTCTTCCCCTTTGCATCATTTACTAAGAGGAAGAAACAAAAATGAAAATTTCCACTTCCTACTCAAGTGTTTGGATTAAGTTTCAAACCACATCCTTCGTACTTAATAGGACTACTGCTAGATGTTCAGCCAAAGTTGATAAATTGGTCTTTGTATTATTTTTAAAATGAACAATTCAGTTTTGATTTCACATCTTGTCAGAGACACACTGTCAGAACAGCCCAATGCAATAATTATGCAGCACACGACAGAGCATCTGGATAATAAAACAAATCAGCTTCTTTTTCATCACCATTAAAATTTGACCTTATTTAAGATATGGAAACAAAATATCTCCGAAAACACACCACATTGATGAAGCTCATGAGAATATGGGCTTTATGAATTACTGAAATAAGAAATAACAAAATTACTGTGAACCACGCAAGTTAGTTTAGCTCACGTCCAATAACTGACTGGTCTGAAGTCAGACAGCAAGCAGTTTCACAAGTGAAAGTAAAACACAGTAAAACCTCATCTGCTCTGAGGCCTAATGCTCTCTTTACACCCTTAGAAATCCCATAATCATCATTATAATAATATTGTTGTCTTTAATTGCTCAGCTAAAAAGCTGCCTTGTGCCTCATCACTGACACAGCACACCTCGCTGTCAGAGATCAACAGCGTTGAAAACCAGGCTAATCCCGCCAGGCCACTAATCACAGCTTTAGCGGTGACATCATGTCTTATCACACTGTTGACCAGAGAGATCAACAAAGAGGACCAGCTGTCAAATATTAAAGAGGGGCCATCTAAAAGTAATTGTGATCAGCGCTCTCTCTGGGTGTACGTACAGTATGTCATGTGTGAGATTTTTAATTGAAAAACTTACATCCGATATAAATAAAGAAAATGATTAATTTTCAAACAATTTGGCATCTGGTGACAGGATTAAGGACGTCGGTAGGTGAATATACCATGAAAATACCATTTCACAAATATTAGCTGTACCTGTTACTACTTGCTCCAGACAGGTAAGAGGGATGTCATCCTCTCCAAGTAAGATGTGGGACAACTTGAATTTCTGTGGCAAAATAAAAAACAATAATTGACATCTTTCAGTCATTATATTTCACATCAATAGTGACTCAAATTGTCGTGTGTCAACAAACTGTAGCCCTTCTGGACAATGATGAAACATTCTGCTGCATAACTTGGAATGACATCCGTTTTCTCACTTCTCATACGAAATCATGGTCAATATAGTTCAGTTAAGTACTTTATATGAGTTCTCCTCCTCAGTCTCTCCTGTATGTATGACTTATACAAACAGGGACTGTATTTGAATAAAAACAGTGTGCTCGTACTGAATACAAAAGGTTCAATTCATGCGAGGACAATCTTTGTTTAAAATCTCAAATTCCAAATTTTCATAAAGAGGAAGTTAAATTTGGCATCTATGATTTCATAAGAGAACCCCAAAATACATAACAGCATTTTATTTTTAACTATGTAACTATGAGTAACAAAGAAAAAAACAATAGTAATTGAAAGATTTCAATTTATTCTACATGCATACCTGTTTAGGATGGTCATCTTGAGGGATGAAAGAAACTTTAAAGTTGGTGCATATCAACTTCCCCCAAAGGTCATCCTGGCTACTTTCAGCACTGATGCATTTCCTCACAAAGTTCACCTCATTGACTACTATCTCCCCTGGTCACAAACAAGTGAGAAAAAAAAGGACATGCAAGTATGAAACCTACAGTCTATACTACAGTTCAAAGAAAAACATGTGTGAAGAAATCTAAGCTTAGATTTTGGCTTTACGAACATGTTGGTAGTGAATTTAGAGGCAATGACGTGTAATCCATTACTCAGTTCTATTGCAATACTTAAGCATAAACTAGCACTTAGAGCTAGAGGACAGTACTTATTGTTGTCCGACAGGACTCTTGACTTTTGAAATCCATTGTTGAGCCTAAACATTTCAAGTGTAAGATCAGATTTCTGACATATCAGTAATTAAGTGATAAGTTTCCGATATCAGAATTTTTAACTTTGACATACACCAGTATCAAGAAAATATTCAACTGAGGTACAGCCGCTATGAAACTAAGGAAAAACAAAATCAGAGTTTTATCTGGTGTGTTCATCAATCACCCATGCACATTGTTAATACATGCAAATAAAAAGTCTCTAAACACACCCAGGCAGTTGGAATTTTAATATCCGTGCAGCCTTTTTTTTAAAAACAAAACAAAACAACTGCCAGTGAGTTGCTGTTGTTGTTGTTTTCAATTTTTGGTGAAACCGATTCTATCCAATGTGAGTATTGTATCATTGGGCATGAATATGTTGAGCAGGAAAAGACAAAATGATCCTCTTTTGAATTTATATTTTTCTGCATTGCTTGCTACAAAGTTTCAGTGATGAGAGCGCCTCTGCTATTTGCCAGTGTCTTTATAAAACTGCTTTGGCTTTAACCAAAAGGCACATCTTTTCATATGTACCTTTACAAGGAACATGACCTTTGTCTCTCAATGCAAACAAAACTGATCAATGTTTAGGCAAGAATCTGGCCATAAAAAGATTCCCAAGAGATTTTTTTTTAGATGAGAAATGTGGCAACAGGGTGGAGTCACGTAGTCAGTCACATGAAGACTGCCTCAAAGCAGCATGCAGCACATGTACAGAAAGCTGTTCGTGAAACCTGTTTGTCTGATTGTCTCCAGGCTCAAGACAGAAAAGGAGAATATACAATGTTTCTGGATTTGATCAAAACTTTTCCAATCAATTAATAGATCAATAAATCTACAAATACTCTATTTATCCCCAAGGAGAGGTTCAGGTTAAGGGTCAAGTCAATTAAAATTCTCTTGTCAGCCTGGGCCTTAACAGAACGCATTTTGGTAAGGTGCAGCACAGTTTCAACTCATGACTTCTCAGCTTTTTTAAGCTGCCTAGGGGAACCTTAAGTGCTTGTATTTGTTAAAACAAATACAAAGTCATGCTCTTAAAAAGTCTGCAGGTGCATTGGCACAGAACGAAAGCTAACAGTGAGGTTATTACAACACCTTTTCCCTAATGGTTCAAACTAGAAGACTATATCACAACTACAAGAACATTTGAGAAACACTTCCTGATTCTCAATACTTCTAATACTGGTGGGTTTTAAGCATATTTACAGACCAAATCTAAGCTGTGGCATTAAATGTGATTTTTAGACGCTGAATAAGAATGGGATTTTGTTTAAAGGAAGAGGTAGCAGCAACAATAGTAACAAAGTAGCTGCAATTTGAAATGTTTTATATCTTAAAGACTGCTAGCAATGACGGATGTAGAAACTCTGACAACTTGGTGAGGGTGAAAGGAGGAAATAACCTTAACATTATTTCATGAGGCCTGAGACTCAATTGTGCACTTTTGCTTGGTTTGAAATGCTTGTTAGACGAGTCTGAGTCATGTCTGTCAATTATTTGGATGAATGATCTAAATCCGTAAAATAAGCTCTCATGGCACAATCTGGAGAAGAAGTTATCATGAGAGTCAAGCCTAAGTGTTATTCTTGACAACAAAGTTACTGAATTAATAACAATCTTTTTGCCAAAGAGGAAATTCTGTTTATTGAGATTAATTTGGATGGATCAAATGGATCAAATACACCACATCTATTAAAAATTGAAATATTGATCCAGTCACTGATATATTGTCTAAATAAAACAACTAGAATGTACAGTTTGCTTTCCACCAAATAGATGGTTCTCTTCTATTCATTTTTTAAAAAATGGAAAATACATTAAATAAACTCACCAGGAAGTAAATTGGGTTCCAATTTTTTAATGGGTGGTTCAATAGTTTTCTTCACATCAGACTGGAAAAGGCAAAGGACAAATCAGAGTCAAACTTTAGCAGAAGGATCATGAATAATATGTGTAATTAAAAGGCAATAGGGCTGGAAAATTACCACTCAAACTCTGTCCAAGCATAGCAAGCAAAACACGAAATACAAACTGCTTAGAAGAGTAAAACTAATTTAAATGAAAGGGATTTGGCATTACGCTTAAAAATCAGCTATAGCTGACCAATGACCACACTGAATATCCTGACTAGTTGAGGATTTTTACCGGAAATATCTTTAACTGGTTAAACACAAAACATTTGTAACATGCAGTAAATCACACAAGTCTGGTGCACAGTTTGTTTTTTTAAGTAGAAGAAAACCAGAGAAACACAGCAGTGAAGTATTGCTGTCGAAAACTTGCAGATTAAGTAACAGCCCAAAGGTTTGCAAACAGAAGTAGTTGATTCTGCTGCTGCAGACTTATTTCCAGTGAATGAATTACCATGGGGGTTAAAGGGCTGACTTTCAGCTTGAAGAGTATTTATGGTGCAAGTCTGAGAAGTTGGGTTATTTGAATCCCTGAAATGTTTTCATAAATGTGCAATCAATGTGTGTGATTTGAACAGAAATCATTTTTGAAAACACAGACATGACCAAACTACAAAACCTTTATCTTGCATGTCCGAACACGGGTTGTGGTTGGGTTATTGCGTCTGTAAGCAAACTGTTTGGTTTGGTATCCTAGTCTCGTTCACTACAATTTAAACTTCTTTTAAAAATATAGAAACAATTACCTTAAAACTAACAATAACTAGCAAATACATACCTGTATGGGGGGCAGATAACTCTTGAAGGTTGGCTTCATGGGTTTGACAGAAAACATTGTTATGTCCGACTCTAGCGCTCCAGAACTGTTGCTTGTCTGCTGTCAGTGGAAAAAAAGTGTCCAAACGGAGCCTGTAACAAAGTTTAGCTGCGTAATTCCAAGACGCCCGTGTGTAAAATATTCATCTGGGCCAGTGACGGCACTCTTCCATTTCCAGAAGCAGCCAAGAAGCAGGAGAAGTTTCTGGTTGAAAAAAGTTGACAGAAGTCAACGCTGAGGCGTCGGCGCTATCTCGACTAGCTAGCTAGCAAAAAGTAATGCAGGAAGTTTATTCACGCCGTCCCCCCGGTAGAGAAAAAAAATAATAATACAAGTTACAAACGTCCGCTGAATGCCTACATTTTCTTTCACATGTTACTCTAGTAGTTGTTGTCACGGACTTCTTGTAAATGAAACAAATTCAGCCAAACACAAGCCGTGGTGCCCTGAAGGACTTAACGGCCATGTTTATCTGAAGTCGAGGTCCCGCCCTTCTTCCGGACTCGGCTGTTGCGTTTCGTTCCGAGACTTTCTCCCATCAAACTTTATGAAAATGTAAATTATCAATCTTAAAACTACCACCTATATTCTAAGACAAATCTACATATCAAATCTACATTCACTTGATATTAAATGATAATAATCGGTCATATTATTATTCCAAAACTACGACTATCTGATCGCATTCGCCGAGTCAAACGATCTGTGGACTACAACTCCCATGAGTCCTAGAAAGAACCTGTGTCGTGGGCGTGTATCTTAGAAAATCTCCACTATTGCCGTACATTTTCGACCATTCATTTTTAATACATTTAAGTCATCTAGTGTGAAATAATTAAAGCATCAAACAGTAGGCCTTTTTAAATTCAGTTTAATTTATTTTTTTTTAATTTTATTTATTTATTCTATTTTTCCACTGTTTAGCATCAGAATCACGGTGATGTAAAACTGACTCCAAATCAGTCTCAAAAGACAATGACAGACACAACCAACTTGCTCAAAGGCAAGTTATGAATCAGCGATTCGCAGGCAGTCGTCCGACTGTGCAGAGGGTGAGGTAACTCTCTTGAGGCCTGATGACGCACTTAGGTGTGCAGGCATGAGCAGGTGAAGGGCAGAAGAGGGCGCTTGCCAGTCAAATGGTTATTCAAATGCCAGTTCACAAAGGATATGAGGGGTTGCACAATAACAATAAACTAAACTTCTTGCCTTACCAGTTCTACCGCATTGTATACTGTATAGCTCAGCTTAGTCATACTCAAATCCAATTATTTAGTTTGAAATATTGAAGAATTGAACTTTACTGATACTCTGTAGGGGGACCAGGTCTTGCTCATGGGCACCTCAGCAGTGTTCAGGAGGTGAACCTGCCAGTTCAATTCCATTCAATGTCATGATCTATCTATCTATCTATCTATCTATCTATCTATCTATCTATCTATCTATCTATCTATCTATCTATCTATCTATCTATCTATCTATCTATCTATCTATCTATCTATCTATCTATCTATCTATCTATCTATCTATCTATCTATCTATCTATCTATCTATCTATGATTAATATTAGAGCCAAAAAGCTTTAACTATTAAATTCCACGAGGTGGCGACAAAACACTGCATTTACTGCATTATTTGACTTTGATCAATTATAGATTTATTTATCCATTTATTTATATATTGTAACGGTGCTATTTTTTGGCCTCTTTTTCTTCCACTACAGAGTAGTAATATGTACTATAGGTGAGTACATATTTGTGATATGCCTTCAATAATTGCATCTTCTGTGTATAAGTACATGTAGACTGAGACACTCACCCGCACTGTGTGCTGTGCATAAACAGAAGCAGCCTGTTAGACAGGTTACACCCAAAGACTCGCCTCATCACCCGACAACATTTCAAGACGAGTCTAGCCGGTGCCTGGTTGTAAGAAATGGATACCAGTGCCACCCATCGCACGTCAAAAGAAGTTTCCTGCAGGCCTTTGAGTTGACATAGCTGAAATAGTTATTTGTACAGACAAACACTTCACACAATGCAATGAAACAAACTCAGACACTTAACATGACCCAAAAAGTTGCATTTACATTTCTAAACAGAAATAAAATTTGACGACTGGTGTGGAATTACTGTTGAAAAATATCTTTTAAAAAAAATAAAATAAATGCAAATTTAAAAACTAAAAATGAAATTAGTCGGACAGACGGCGGCGGCAGAGAAATGAAGCCGCGCATGCGCAGCCGCTTTGTTCTCAGACGGCCTCAGAATGAATATTTAAGCGCCTCCGCGTCCAGCGCCTTCTGATTGGAGCTTGTGGGTCGGTTCGCTGTGTAATGTGTCAGAGGCGACTTCTGAGAGCACGGCCGGAGTGTGTTCAATATTGCTGCTCTCCTGTCAGCGTTCCTCCGATCTGTGAGCAACGATGGACGGAGAACACAGCTGAGAAGCCGCATCCATGAGTTCAGGAGTTTATTGGGAATTTCTGGTGTAAACTTTTGGATTTTTCTTTTTTTTTTGTCAGTAGATTTAGAGGGGGGTTTTTTGTTTGTTTTTTGTTTTTGTAACACTCAACCCTCAGAGTTTCTCGCAAGTAGTGAAACGTATTGGATCGCAGGGAGTACGACATAGAAGAGCGTTGTGTTCATCGAAGATGGTGAGTGATATTTGCGGATATTATGACATCATTTTACAGCCAGTATTATCCAGATAGGTAACCCATGGATTGACATTACGCAGCTTTTGCGATCCACTAAAAAAGAAACATGCGCAATCACTTGTCAACAAAATAAAATCCTAACATGAAACCAAATACTGTCATGGTTATCTTCAAACTCTTCTTATCAACAACTTTATACCATGCTTAACCCGTCTCTGAAGCTGTGACTCATTGTAGAAAATGAGAAAAATAAATTCAGCTAGGGGCTATTTTTTGGCTTTTTGGAGTGAATCATGAGTTTGACAATTAATGGTCACCTCATCTGTGTGTGATCCCCTGACGCTCTTCTTAATCCTGACAGTTTCCCACAGTCAGACTCTATTGGAGGGAAAGTATCTATAACTGGAATAACCCTGAGCTGTTGCATTTGACCCTATGGAATGACACCAAAAGAGATGCAATATCACTTATAAATAAATAAAATGTAGTAAAGGGACACCAGTCTATTCTCAAAAATTCTAAACTAAAATGGTTAGTTCTTGAGGAAGTGACAACAAGGGAATAATTGTCAGGTGGTGTGTTCTTTTTGTCTGTGTGTGTGTGTGTGTGTGTGTGTGTGTGTGTGTGTGTGTGTGTGTGTGCGCGCGCGCGTGTGTGTGTTCTCATGCACACATTACAGGTTTTTCCTGGTTACTGAATGCCATCCCCGCAGTAGACACACCTAGAGCTAAGTTATGGTGGAGGTATTGTGGCCTTGGGTTGTTTTGGAAACAATCTTATTTATTGCTTGAGACATCACTTTTAACTTATAGTGTTCTGATTTATCTGAATAAAAGTAATTATTTATAGTTTATTTGGGGTTTTTCTTAAGAATCTGAGCATTAAACTGTTAAACTATTACAATGATTGATAATCCTTGGAGCCATATGTCTCTTGTAAGAGTGCTCAGTGTGCTTCATGCATTTTTGTGTCATTTATCTTATCACAGCATCGTTCACAGAGACAGAAGTTAAGACTGAAACCTGTTGGTATTCTTACATCTATTGTGTTCTGCTTAGCCTTTTTGTTCTTCAGACAAACTCAAAGGACACAGATTATATAACATGCAGCAGTTATGAGCTTTTTATAGATGACTGAACCTGAAAAATGTAAAACTTTCATTCATTAAGTCTGCTTTTGTGAAGTTGTGACTCACTCAGTTATGGTTAGTTTTCTTTTACTGAAGCATTTTTGGGTTTTGGCCTCACATAATTTAGAGTGCACCCTTAAAAATTTAGCTTGATTTACAGCAAATAATAGAGTTATCAAAATAATAGTGCTTGGAAATAAAACTTTGCAAACAAGGAAAATGCATTTGTTAAAATATACATAAGCAAGATAAGTATATCCAGTTTGTAGAGGAGAGTGTTGGCTCATGCAGAAAGTAGAAATAGAAGAAATGGACTGGTTGTCATCCTTACTGTCTGGGATAAAAGACACAAGCATCACTCACAGATCCCTCTGTGCCAGATGCTGAATAGAACGTCGGCATGACAGCAGATGGTTCACATTAGTTGCTCCTACAGGGAGGCGTGTACCGAGAACCCCCCCCCCCTTCTCCCCTAAAGCTGGCGCTTCATTTTCAAACCGATCACTGCTGTTGAAATTTTTGCTGAGGAATTCAAGCCTTTGCTCTGGAAACAGGATGAGGACCCATTCTGTGGACCTGGGGAACTCGTCAGGCTTGTCAATGTGCTTCAATATATTTGCACACCCCTTTTTATAACTTAAATTTTTCTTTTTCTGAGGACAGATCTCACAAGTGGTGACTTTTTCTACTGTCACACTTGTAAATCTCTCTGGAGTTAAGAACCACAAAACTGAAGATCAATTCAGCCAATCAATTTGTTATCCTTTCTCTTTATTTCTGTTTCACTTGAGCTGGCATATAATAATTACATATAAATACCTGTAATGCCTTTGCCCTTCACATCAGCTTCAACTTTCTAGTGTTTTTACTGATAACTATCAAACATATGCAGGATAACACACCAACCTAGGGCAGGGAGTGTGATAAATATTGTACCAGCATGTTAGCATTGTCACTGTGACAATGTTTGTGTGCTGACTGAAGCATCCAAGTGAGAGCATCACTGTGCCCCCCCCCCTAAGGACCTCTGATTTGTAGATGGGTCTGTACTGAGGTTCTTCTACCTGTGCTGTAGAATTGAAATTGAAAACAGCCCTCCTCACTACACCCCAGATTCCAATAAAGTTGGGATAGCTTGAATAAATGCATCGCTATTATTTACAGTGGATCTGTAAATATTGACACATTCCCAAACCCATGTTATATCCTTTATACAATACTGGTTTTCAAAGAATAGTGAATTTAACCTTTGGAAACTGCGCCTTTTTAGAATGACTGTTTCACATCCAGTCATGGCACAATCTCCAAATTTTGCAATGTCCACACTCAGTGGACTGTATGAATCTGTTATGGTTGAAAAGTCCACCACATATATATTTAGCTTATCTGGCTCCTGCAGTACCATTTCACAAAATTCAGCAGAAATTAGTTTGGTAGCTGGTGCATATTTATAAAAAATGTTTAAAAATGTCAAATCTTGCAAAGTAAAGAAAAAAAGCTCTTAAAGGCCTTCTATCTGCTTGTAAACCAGTAGTTACTGGGTTCTTGTCTGACCCATTTCCCACCTATCCTCAAAGGTTTGTGGAAAGCAGTTGTTGTGTAATAAGAGACAATGTCTTGTGGGGTTAAACAACATGGAGAAATTCTTGTTTCCACTCCTTTATGTCAACATGAAACAAATTCAATGGTATCTTTCTTGGCCAATCAGGTTTTGTGGAAATCAACCCAATACTTTTTGCATAATTATGCAAACCACCCAACAAACAAATGGACCTGGGTGAGAACACAACCTCTGCAGTGGGGCGATCAGCTTATTCGATGAGATCAAGCTGTAGCTAAATAGAGTTTGTACTGTTTTCAACTGAATTTTGTCCAAGTTCAACATCATCATCACTGACATCAAAAAAGCTCTAGACCATTATGTAGAATTGTCTTGCTTAGCGCTGAAATAAATCTCTCCAAATTAATTTTCAACAGACAACTTGTCTTTGATTTAGAACAGTATTAAGGAAAAGTGATGAGGATATGACTCTGTTATAAATGCTCTAAGTTTATTAGTCTTGTTTTTACATTATAATACAGGCTGTTGTTTCCTGTTGGCATGTTTTTCATCTATTTGCATGTTTGACTTCCCTCTTTGTGGAAAGGGACCATGCAGAACTCTGAACCTGTGCAGCGATGCTCCAGTCATCAGATCTTCAGATTTCCATGCTAACCAGTGTTCTGCTTTTGTGTCAATGACAGTCCATTTTTACTCATTTGTCTGCTTTAAGTCCAGACTGGTTAGGTTAGCTGTTAGGTTGCTATTATTAAAACATACTTCCTCACATTGTTCTGGAATAGGGAAATTAAAGGTCTGTCATATCATAAATGATATGTCAAATATACAGGTTGAACAAAAAGGGAGGCCACCTTTTGATCCGTTCTTTATTAATTGGTTAAGATCAACCTTTATTCATTGAGAAGTGTTCAAATTAATAAAAAATGTGAAGATGTAAGTTCCTATTCTTGGTTGAGACCATGTGGCAGAGTCTGACAGAAGGGTAGATGATGATCTGTACAGAGGAATGAGTCAAAGCCTTTAAAAAGGCCTGTCAGCTGGTGCATTTGTTTATAAAGGCATGAAAAGACTGACTGGAAACAAAGTCAAAATTAGATGGTTTCAATAAGTTGTCTTTTTTGGCATGTGTTCCATGGCAGAGTTGAGTCAGTTCATTCTTGCCTGTGGAATCATGCATGAGTAGAATGCCGGGAAAGTATTGTCTTGAACTGGAGTTTATTTTCACACACAAACATCCAATTTTGTTTCCTATTCCTAATAAATACACTCACGGACAAAAAAAAGATAATAGTTAAAAAATGTTCTAGCCAGTCTTTTCCCAAATACAAGTAATTAAAAGTGGATCACAACACATTCTGTGTTCTTGAAATATGTCCATATATTCTCTATGGGGTTAAGATCTGGTGCTGAGCAGACCGAAATAATACCGACAGGGAATAGTCCTCAGTCCAAGACCTGGTTGATTTTGTTGTGTGCTTGTCAATTATCTTGTTGAGAAGTGGCCTCTAGTGTTTTCTTTCCACTTCATGACTTGTTCAGGCTTGGAAGCGACTCTTGCTATCATTTGGTACACTTTGGAGAACATAGACACAACTAATGAACTACTAACCTCTTAAAAGAGATCAAACTCATCCAACCATGCCAAAACTGACACAAATGAAATGTTTTTGTGATTTATTCTCAAGTTTTTCTGTACATCTGTATGAGAAAACATGGTGCATGTGCACAAAGATTCCAAAAAATGGGTATCAAAGGGTGTCTATGGGAATCTAAATATATACACTATACTGTATACTAATTTAATAACAGAGACCACATAGGTTTTTTCCTTGTTACAATGTAACCATAGTAATAATCCAAAACAAATATGATCATTTTTTCTAACATTAAATAAATAACACAAAGAAGAAAGTTGCTGGAAGGGGCAGAAGGTATCTTAGAAATGATACTAGATTGTCAGTGGATAGAAAACAGTCCCAGATCGCTCAAAGGTAGCGGTAGGTTTGCCTTTTTCCATGTATGATATCACAAATAAGGGAAAACAATGACTGGCTTGTGTTTGATTGCTGTTGTCATATTCCTGACATGACTTAGGCTCACAATTCATTAATACGATCAAAGTAACTAGAGTAACTGGTTGAAAAAGCCTGACTGTTCAAACAGACTGTTCAAATAGTTATTCGCATCAATTGTGATCAACAGTAGGGTGTATTTATTCCAGTGCAAATTGTAAATAAATGTTGGATATAACCGAAAGCAAAAACTGGTTCTATGTGTGGTTTTAGTTTCTTTATGGTGAACAGACGTTGTTAGTTAGTGTGAAGTACCTGTATCACAGGAATCTTTGTTGACCAAACCACAATTCAAGTCTTTTGTTTGTGTGTTTTTTGTTGTACAAAACCTTGTTTTCTTCATAAAAAGCAGCTTCATTCGTGATGTGAAGCGGAGGAAGCAAACTTAACGATTCTAAATCAAAGTAGCAGACATTTAATACTCTCTTTCCTTGCTCCAGATAAATACATCTGTCAACACGCAACATGTGTTTGTTTTGTTTTTTCTTGAAACATTTGGCATCTTTATTTATTTAGGGGAATTACAATGTTCCACATCAACCAGTGCTGGATGGGACTCTTTCAACCAGTCACTGGAAAGCAATGCAGTGATTTACTTATTCATTTAAAAAAAAAATGTTTTTTTGGTGATGCTAATGTATGAATTTCCCATCTGAGTCATTGTTCTAGCACAATTTAACTGCTTTGGTAAATCGACAAAGTCTTTAAACATCCCATTCATTGTGTGTTTGCACCACACCCAGTGAGCCTGCCTTAAAAAAAAAATGGAAATGCACTCTTAATAATATGTAGTCCAAAGATTTATTTAGTTTCTCATACTGGAAGGAAGATTAATAACTGTGGGCCCTGACTTTTGAAATGCTTTTTTCTCTCCTGGTAACACTTTGATAAATCTGCTACTACAGTTTCATAGTTCTCCGTCCATGGTGCATGAACTGCAGAACATGAAATGTTAGGTGCATTAATGTGTACATAATCATCAGCAAGCTGACGCAATGACAGTGTCAAAGTCCAACAAGAAATGATTGATGCATATAGTAGCATATGAGTAGCAGGAAACAGAGAAAGCACCGAAGAGTTTGATGATAATTTAGCAAACTATTTACTGTTTGATTGTTAAACATGTTTCACTCTGTCATGCTTCACCCTGTGTCAGATTCAAACAGTCGTGCCTTGCTTTTTTCCCCCCATGTATTCTGTTGCTACCAAAGGTGCTGGTTCAGATTTCAGTGACTACAGCTTGAGACTGTGTTGCAGCAAAAGGCATGTCTATGAATGAATTTCCACTGCAGATGGTTTATTTACATTCAGCCACTACCGAGGCTACCGTAAAAAGAAAACAGAGCTTTGTGACATGTCTCTTTTCTTGTATTTAAAGTGTTCCACCCTAAACCACACTGTCTTTGAAATTATAGTTTATTAGCAGGCTTGTTCCTGCTGTCATGTATTAAGAAACTTGTTAATTTGGGAAGTTTAAAGTCAACAACACTCATGTTTCCATGCTTTTATATACTTACCAAGCTGAAAATTCAGTCTGAGATGCATTAAAAGTCATTCAGGATCACTTTTCACTTGGTCATTATGTCATCTTACTCTGGGATGGACAGTACCCAGCCCTCCCCTGTAGACATTAGTAGACATTATAACATCATATTAACCTGTCAGTGTTCATGTTACCAAACCCCTGGCAGAAGAAAGTGCTTCATTTTCCTTTTGTATTTTGACCTCAAGCAGCTTGGAGCCACACTGGTGTAAGAAATCTAGACATGGAAACTGAGAATGAGTCTTGCTGGTCTGAATTATTTATGATGCTGTCCTAAGTCAATACAAACTACAACTGTCACCTTTCAGGTTATGAAGGGCAATGATACATAACCTGAAAGGAACCCTTTTTTGATCAATCTTAGAAAAGATGTTTCTTATTTCTTTTTGAGGGTAAACGGATTAATTCCAGGTCATTAAATGTAAATGCTGCTTAAGTTTTAACAATTGCTATAAATTAAATGTTGTGACTTCTCAAAACAACCAGTGAAGAAACAAGAACCTAACCTAATTTGTTTTTTTTATATATGTAATTTCAATGTCTACGTGCAATTATCAGCTGTTTCCCAATATAATAAAAGTATTTCTGGAGATACTTGATATATTGTTCTGCACAGAACAAACTCATGACACCAGCAAGAGTCTTTTCTAACAACAATAAGATGTTTCAAAAGACACAGTTTGTCTTCAGAGGGTTGTATTTAAGGCTGCAGGCTACAGTTTTCTCCATATAATCAGAACAGATCTTACAGTAAATTCTCAGCCGCCTGCTGACAGGCGAAACAACAGGTTTCTTACTGTCATCCTGAATTCTTCAAACTGCGGATTTGCATCAACAAACAATTTTCATTGAGCTGTCATTGTCTGTGACTTTGATACATTTGAAGCAGTAGCAGAAATTAAATTTAATCCAGACAGGTTTCATTCAACACCTCACATTATTGGGGAGAACGTGTGTTGGAACTATTTCCTGACTTATGTTATCACAGAGTGGGTAGTCTTGGTGATAATTAAAATGTCATCCAGAAGTAGTTGTAGGATTTATTTACAGCATACAATCTTCTATGTAGAGTGCTTCATTTTGGTGCAGTAATTAACCTCCAGAGGTTTCAGAGTTACTGTATCTTGAATCCAGCCCAGCAGACTTAGTGCGTTTTTGTCACGGTAGTTAAGCATATGGGTCTGTGATGATAATGCATGAGTCATGAGCAGGAACTCCAATGAAATTTACTCCTTGTTGGTCCATTTAAGGAAGTTAATAAATCTGATAGCTAGACTGACAACATAAAGAACGGTAGCATTCATTCATTCATTCATTCATTGGGTTTCTAAGTTTAAGGATTGTTAAAAAAAACTAAAGAGAGATGAATTAATAATGAGCAGCTTGAACAACACAAAGTGATGCTTTTGTTGTCATTTCAGTAAGATGTTTTTATTCTCAGTTTGAGACAATGTACCATGTGCTGCTGCAAATATCATAGATTATTTGTAGTGATAGTGTGCATCTTTGTCCAATAATCTGAAGTAAAATTACTTCCACATGGAGTCCAGACAACAGTGGTGGTGGTGGCTGATGATGCGACTAAAGCTGATGACATTGACCTGTGAAGGTTGGGTGGTAGTAAGAAAGTGGAGGGTGCATAACATAACATAACATAACATAACATAACATAACATAACATAACATAACATAACATAACATAACATAACATAACATAACATAACATAACATAACATAACAGCAGAATAAATGAACTAATATGAATCATATTTAGATTTAAAGACAGGGACAAGGCTGACAATTAATAAATGAGCTGCTGCATTGAAGGGACAGCCTGATGAGAAGAATATTAATACATGCTTAATTAACACATTAAAACGTGCTTTAGAGGTATGAATGACAGGATGAATAACATTCAGCCACGCTGTAGTTAATTCAAGAGCTTTTATTCGTGAGCCAAAACACACATAAATGTTCTCTCTACTCTCCGCATCAACCTTTCTTTGTCAGAAAATTATGAATCCCATCAAAATGCAATTTCCATATGTGTCAGGTAGTAATGGCTCTGCAATTTTTGATTTCATCAGACACCATCCATTATGATTATGAATGATATCATTGCAATAAAGTTTATCATAAAATGTTGGGACTGGCAGCTGAGTTCCCAACCCTTTTGTCTACATTGAGGCTACAGATTGGTGTTAGAGTTTTAAAATAATTTGTAAACCATTCAGAAAATTACAAATAGGAAGGAATAGATTACAGCTTTAATAGAATTGATCTTCTTTGGAAAGTAAACCAAAAATCATGACAATTATTACGAGATTATTACAAAGTTTTGTCCATCTAGACTGGGACTAGTTGCGTGACTCATTTCTCAGATTAGATTGCTAAAGCCTTTGTCATTCTTTCTTTCACCAAAAGTGCTTTCATAACACAATCACTGATAAATGCTAAAAATAGTTTGGAAATTCACTAGAACCCAAAACATGGTACTATATGTGCCAAATCTAAAATAATTCAGATGTGATATTTATGATTTTGCCAACTGGTATTGCTGTATTTCATTTGTGGGAACATGACATTTTTAGCAGCACTGACTGTGTAGTAAGGTCAAGGAAGCTGGTACACGGTGGCACCACTAATCTAAAGCATGAGAGCTTATCAGGCTGGGGTCTCTGCTGAAGCTGGCCGTTCCCATTCGAGTTCACATCCACTGAAATCCTTTGGACATTTCCCTTGACAGTGCATGACAGAGATTTCATGCAGCTTTAAGTACCAGCATTAGTTAAGCAGTAATATTAGTACTTATGAATAATAGTTCTTAAGATGGTTTTTTGACGGGCTTCAACTGTATGTTGACAACCAGGACACTTAGCTTGGTGCTTGTGAGAAAATCAGTATTGTTTGTTCAGTTCGCCCTCACCATATATGACCAGTTTCAAAAGTTTGTCTTCAATCGTTTTTATATTTCAAAGTGTGTGATTTCTTTAATGCAAACTGACTGATATCCTGTTTACTTTTAGTAAAGAGGAAAACGTTTTCCTGGTTCATACCCAGATATTTTTTTCAGACTGGGTAGAAACATAGTCCCAACACATGGCCGACTGCACGCCGGGTCTTTGTGTGGAAAAAGAGAATGGCAAAGGAGGGCGAAACGAGGGCAGCAGTGCAGCTTATAATTCTGAATCAAACCCAGCCATTTCCTGTACCCCGAGCCAGAGCTGCTCTGCACTCTCCATATAAGGTTATGGTATTTTCACAAAGGGAAACCCTCGGCTTATGGATCAGTAATGGTATTGAAATTCCTTTGTACAGTATTAACTTCTGGGAAAAGGTTTGGTCTTTGGTCCCACAGTTTGGTTTTGGATGATCCGCTTATTTTTGAGTCTTTGAGGGAAAACTAGTGAAGCCAAAACTTCCCCCTCTTTTATATATATAACCTTTTAATTTATTTCTATGATGTGAATCAAAATATCAAATCTGCAGCCAATTTCTGCAGAAGGCAATGTGTCTGTTATCAGATACCTTGGATATATAGTGAGCCTTGTTGCTGCTCTCCAGAGGAAGTCTGTGGTCCCTATGGTGATGGAGTTGTTATAGCCACTGTAAAATGTAGTTGTACTAGATGTCCCCTGTGTGTGTGTGTGTGTGTGTGTGTGTGTGTGTGTGTGTGTGTGTGTGTGTGTGTGTGTGTGTGTGTGTGTGTGTGTGTGTGTGTGTGTGTGTGTGTGTGTGTGTGTGTGTGTGTGTGTGTGTGTGTGTGTGTGTGTGTGTGTGTGTGCGTACAGTGTGATGCCTCCATCAGAGGCCTTCAGCTGCTTAGATTTCATTCTGAGACAATGTGATTTGTTGTTTGTTGGATCATAAAACATAATTGTAGGAAAATATTAGTCAGACATTTACAGTATCAGAAAATGTTTGACACTCTTTGTTTACTTTTTACAGCATATGAAATGAATTATTAAAGGATATTTTGAGATAAAAATAAATCTGCTGTACTGTCAATATGAGTGGTGTTAGATAAAAAATGTGGAATTATTAAAGGTCCCATATGATGTATTTTTAACTTAATGTCATTCATTCACCAAATGTCCAACTAGACTGTATTCCAAATATTTTGACCTAAAGTGATCTGTGGTGCTAAATATCAGCTTTTCAAAATCGCTCATCTGAGATACTCACGTTTCAGCCTCCGGCTGTAGTATGTTAATGAGCTCCGCTGGTCCACGCCTCCTTCACCTGGGCCACGCCCCTCTGAAGGAGAGCGTTAGGCTAACGGGACACTGACCGGCATTACATTTGTTATCATTATGGCGTTCGGAGGACCCATCGTGTCGCCGTACATTTATGACCCTGAGTCGGACCCAGAAGCGGGGGCTCCTGAAGAAACACCGACTGTGCGGCTGCAGGACGTTTCTAGATGGTTAGTACGTGTGAACGTTACTTAGTTGGTTCTGTGTTGTGTCACAGATGATGCTCCGGTCACAGGACCGGAGCATCATCCGGTAGCTACTTTTTTTTCTACTCCCGCCTCTTATAGCACAGTAATAATGTCGTATGTCTTATGTATTTTATATGTTGTGTATATATACAGACGTTAAAGGCTAAAACGTTCCTGTATTTCTATAAGTGACAGTAAAGTCTGATGGTGGTTCTGATAGTTATTACATGTGGCTAATGCTAGCTTCTGCTCACGGATAAGTTACTTTATTTTTATGTCACATTGATTAAACCCGTTACTAAGCAGCTAAATATTTGAGGCAGTCCTCTGTAACAAGACACACGGAGCTAACACCTGTCACCATCACACCAGGTTAATGGTGAATTGATGTAGCCATATTGCAGTGATGCCTTTATCTGCTCTATTTTGAGATGTCTTCACCTTCTGTTTATTGTACAAGTGTTCCTGTGGACACTGAACGGATACCAATAGGAGCAGAAAACATCTGCTATTTGGATACCACAAGTAGCAAGCTCACAGCTAAACCACAAAGTTATGTCTCTATTTGGCTACTTTTACAATTATAAATTCAAATGACCTTTACCATGTTTTTCACCGAAGGTTAGGAGCCGTCTGCAGGAGGTTGATGAGGTTCCGTGCATGACTCAACATCCTGGGTTCCAGCCTGTGTACCTAAACGTGTACACCCTACAAATGGCCGGTCACGTACTGAGGGCCGAGTATGGCCCTTCACGTCTGAGACCAATACATCGATAAGTCGTTCTTAGGACGCAGAATCCGGGTCGTCATCCCAGCCTGAGTGGTCCTTTGCATACGCCGAGAGTTTCTTGAAGACAAAGGCCAGTAACCTGGATTTAGACTGAGTCTCTGTTGAACCTGGTCATGTAGCTGGCAATGACCTCCTACTTGTCCAGACGCTCATACTGGGCAGACAGATTCTCTGGGACAGGAATAGACAACATCTCATTTGTGTATGGCACGGGGTCCACCAAGACTTTGTCAAATATGAGGTCCAACATGTCAGCTACAAAACCTGTTCAATAAAACACAGATATATCTACTGTTATTGATGTTGTTTGATTCATTTCTTTGTTTAGAAAAATTATGTTCAAAATACATCCTGGTACTTGCTACTAATTTATTTATCTGTATGGTTACTTTTTACTGTGTTTTGTTGTGAGCAATTACCAACAGAATTTCAAAACATGTTTGTTTGAAATATTACAATATTGCATCACTAACTCAATGTTGGCTCTGTCTTGTGAGGTTTGACTCTGCATTGTCCCTTCAAAAGCCTTTGGAAAGTGGATCTTGTAGAGGGGTACACCAAACGTAACGAAATAATGAGCCAAAACAATATCATAAGACATACATGAATCTGTCTCAAAATTTTATACTAAATTCTTCACTTCACTTGCTGGAATATTCTAATACACAACCTTTTTTTTTTTTAAACTGAACTACTATCAACACATGTGCATTCACTAACACCTATACACAACAATATTTAGAAAATTAGTCTATTTAACCAATTTTATTAAAACATATTGTGTGGAATATGACTTGTACATACCTTTACTTCTATAGTGGGAATGAAGAGTCCTGAAGGACAGCTGTGTACCAGCAGTATGCTGGGCTTGCGCTAGCCATTCTCCACTTCGCCATAGGCAAAGTAAATTCCAGATTGGCTACAAGGTTTTTAGACTGTTTAGCCACAGTGGCGTTCTTATTTTTAGGGAAAAAAGGCTAAAACATAAAACTTTCTCGCTCGCTAGCGGCGCTCGCTATTTCCGCTAGTGGACGGTGCCAGCACCGCTTTTCCGCATGCCGACAGAATTTAGCCAAAGCATGCCGACGGAAATAGCCGAAGTGACCTGAACGCTCCCGGTCATTAAATATGCACACGGGTCATGACCTCCTCTCGTCCAATGAAAAACAAAATATTGTTTTTTTACAAGCTGAACCCGCGAATTTGTGTACAACAAGGTGAGGACAATAGATCAAAAGAATCCAGTGTTTTATAGTAGAGTTTATGTTAACATCCTCATTAATCCCTTTTTAAATTGAAATGAAAAATCATATTATTGAATTAAAAGAAATAAATTAAAAAAAATAAAACTATGACATATCAATGGTGTTGGTGGTGGTCAAAGTTGAAATGTCTTCTAGTCCAAGTAAAACTTACAAGTAAACATTGAGTAATATTTTGTATGACTGTATCTTTACATAGTGAATGGAAGTTTTCAATTGTTGAATCTCACATTCATACCTGCATAAAGTAGGATAGAAATAAAGATAGTTCAGCTTGAACTGTTGACTTTAGTGTATTTTTGTGGGTAAACTGAAAAGAAGATTTTGTCCTCAGAATGCACCAGAATGCAGGAAAACAACCCTATTTTCTAAAAAATTTAGAAAGTGGGGTGTCCCCCCCCACGCCCCCCGCAACGAGCGTCGGTCGTCCGCGCACTGCACCACTGTCTTGGACACAGAATGTTGATTTTTGTGGCTTGCTCAGTTCTTTTACACTGAGCCACAGTGGCTTAGTCATACTAGCTCCTGATGCAAGCCCAGCTATGGGTGTCCACTGGGTCAGTTTGGCCCCCCACGTCCCTTGAAGCAGTAGGCTGAATGGATGCACAAGGAAGAGGGAGACTGATTTCAGGACACCAATGTTCTGCTTTTGGATAAGGAGGACAGACCTATGTGCGTTGTCGCTATGACGCCCAACAATCGACTCTAACACGTGCGCGCACGCAATACGAAACAAAGCACGACTCCCTACGTAGCCTAGCATAAGTTGACTTTATTTATGCGGACAGATAATAGGAAAGAAAATATGAGACCAACTCACGTGCGTTTTAGCTTTATGCTGTAGGTCCAGCATGCACACACATGTGGGAGCGTGCGCACACACGCAACACGCAAACACGAAAAAAGCACATTGGCCAACATAGCCTAGCATAGCATGACTTCATGCTAACAAACAATAAGAAAATATGAGACCAACTTATGTGCGTTGTACCTAGATACTGCAGGTTCAGCACGCACACGTGTTGGAGCGCACACACATGCAAACACGAAACAAAGCAGCACCACCTAATTAGCCAAATAGAACTCGATCACTCATGCTAACAGACAACTGCTAAAAAGATCAATGTGGTGAGACTTACCTGTAACCGGGGTGCAGGTCCTTGGTCCAGTATGGTTGGGAGTGATCCTTGGATGAGGATCAGTCTCAGGCAAAGCCCCGTCTGGACTGACCCTCATTGCTAAAACAGGCTGGAGTGAAGTGGTTCCACACACAAACAAACGTGCAGGCGATGTAGCTGCACGTTGCCATAAAAATGAAATGTAAACACGGTCTCTTCTGTTCTTCTTTGGGTGGGATGAAAAATAAACACTGGTGTTGATTCGTACAATCAACAACTGAGCAACTACCATGCTGCCTCACATCCGACGCAAATAACTCTGTCTTGGGGATGGCCACGCCCTTGGGCGTGTCAACCAATCCATATTGTCCAATACTCTGTCCAATTGCAGAGTGCCTAGTCTGGCATCAAGAACGGGGAATCTAGCGCAATATGATTGATTTGAGTCGTTCAGAGCCATGACTTCCTAAAACTCCAAATATCCATTGATGTAGGGAACATTTGTTTACCAGATTCTAGGAGTTGGTTCGGGTTAGGGAGGACCACTATGTATATGTAGAGACCTGAAAAAGTGTGATTTTCATAATAGGGCCCCTTTAGGCTTTTTGCATAGCGGCTGTGAATCAGCTCTGCAACCAGCAGAAGTTTGGTCGTTTCAGCCAACTCCCAGGTGACTGGATGTATACGGCCCTCGTTTTCAGTGCAGCAACTCCCTTTAGTCCTCTCGCCTCATTAAACCAAGTCTAAATCAAAACAGATGAAACAATCTCAGAATATTTGACGTTTACCTCCTACTTGTCCAGTTTATTACCTCTCCTGTCTCAAATCTGTACAGTTTCATTCCAGACATAGCAGAGGGTCTAAATATAGCATGTTTGATTGTTTTCACTTTGTCTCTGAGCCAGTACTCTCTCTGAAGGAGTGCTTTCAGAGAAAAGGTTCTCATCTCTCAGTATTCTTCCAAAAAGAAGGTGCCATCAAAGCGATAACAGTATTTCCCTGAATAAGAAGACGTTTTTAAGCTATGGGTGATATAATGAGTGATATATTCAGTGGAAGCAGACCTGTTTGTTTGTTTTTTCAGTCTCTTAGCGAGATTACACATCAACAGCTTGACTGGTTTCCATGACACCTGGTGGGAGGGTTAGTCATGTGATGCAGAAAAAGTGGAATATTTTGAGGAAAATCTGTGTAAATGGGCAGATGCACGGATGTACTTTACATAGACTGTTTCAATTTGTTTGTTATTTTTTACTTTTTAAAATATTTCATGCTAATTTTCAACATTATAAACTGTTAGGAGAAAACTCAGTGACAATGTTTCCATAAAAGAAGGGTGGGACATGTATTTAGAAAGGACTTCTTAATTGTCCAGCTGTAGGAATTTCTTTTTACTTCCTTTTAAATTGTGAGACAAGGATTGTTCTGCATTTTCTATCAATAATGTGTTAAAAATATTCAATATTTATAGGAAACCTGTCGGGTCAGATGTACAATTGGAATTTGGATTAGTTTTTATTTGGATCGCTGTTGAATATTGGGGAAGACTAGACACTTAGCAGAATACAATGAAGAGGTCTGACTTTGTATATTTATTGACACAGTAATTTTACCTTGCAGTCTTTACTGTTCTTCTGCTGGTGAATAATCATGCAATATGAGAAGTTCCTTAAATTTGAAGGTTTTTATTTTATTCTTTGTCAAAACCTATAGACACTTTAAGGTCCTCAGAGTCAAATTTACAGTTTTGTCTTATGAAAGTGAAGCAGGTTTATTTAGCAACTTTATAGTTTAACACTCTGAGTTTTCCACTACCATTAACATTAACTAATGCAGTCAGACCTCATTTCTGTCTGTTCTTTTGTTTTGCCTGTGTCTGTTTGTGTCGACTGTCTGCAACATGAATTAGACTCTTGAACTGCATTCAGAGGCTGAGATTCCCCCCTCACTCGTTACTCATTGTCAGGAGGTGTTTTTTGTCCCTGTGGGATCACATTGCTGCGTCACTGTGATGAGTGAAGGAGTTAGCATGTCTCTTTGCAGCTCCTAAAAACCAGTAATGTTCTGCTTGTGTTAATGAAGAAATCATTTTCTGCTTCCCTCTGGAGGGAAAATATCTCCTGAATCAGGCTGACAAGCTGTAAACATTCCTCACCGTCTCCCATACTATGAATGAGTCTGTAAAGCGGTTTTAATTCTGCTGTTTTAAAGGATGAAGTCACTCCAGAGGATCTTAAAAGCACGCTGCCACTCCTGTTGGTTCGGTAATGGAGCGTTAATTACTAAAGGCTAAGACTGAACACTGTTCAGTGGTTTATTTTTTAATCAGTTTTTGGTGTTTGGTGTCTACTATGCCAAACATTGATTTGGGCAGTGGATGTACAGTATATATGTAAATTATTGCGTAAATATAACATTACCTATTCTTGAACTGTATGATATTATATTTCATGCAAAATACCAAAATCAGCAGCACTGCACAATATCTGTAAGCCAAAACAGAAAACAGAAACACAATAACTATTAGCATCAAGTAGCAGCATCATCTACTTACTGGATAATGTGAGATTGCTTACTCAGCATTTTTATACTCAACTGCAGCGGAAATGATTAAAGTGTCCGGAAAAAGTCGAAGTGGAAACATACCCCACTCAAAAGCAAAAGCATCCCCTAAAATGTACCTGACATGATTAATTTCTCAAAATAAAAGTACCGTAATATTTATTTCAATATTGCAATATTCTTTATATATATATATATATATATATATATATATATATATATATATATATATATATATATATATATATATATATATATATATATATTCATGAGAACCCATTTAGAAGTAATCACCACCAACAGTCATCAGTCCTGCTAGCTGCTCTTTCAGGTTGTCCAGTGTAGCCAAATGCTGACATCAACATGCTAACATGCTCACAATAAAAGTGATGTCATAAAACATTTCATAATTTGCACTGAAGAAAAAATTCAGATAAGACTGATGTGGGTGTCTGTGTTCACACATAAACTGAAGGTAGCTTTGACTCTGTGAGTCATCGATCCACCGGAAGCGATGGGATTCGTCCTCTGGTCGCCACAGATATCTGATCTCAGTGTCAATTTGTCAGCTTATAGGTAAGACTTCAGACCAAAGAGTTGGAATGACTGGTAAAACCACCCAAAAGCCACCAAAAAATTAGCATCCATCTTTGGTGTGAAGGACTTTATTTCCTCTCCTTTAATGATGTTGTCTAGAGTCCCACTTTTCTCCTTCCTCACTAAAGAGACAGGAAGCCAAGAGTTAACTTACGCGTTGACTAATGTTCCCAAACACTCTCTGCGGCTTGAGTTGCTCTCCATCCAGGAGAAAGAGACTCACAGCACAGTGTGACCCTCGTCCACAGTAGCCAGACAGCACTGACTCACAGCGCATGATGGATGACCTCAGCTCTCTGGAGAGGCACTCTGCTAAAACAAAAACAGGAATGCAAGGGGAGAAACCATATTACTAGGATAAAAGTTGAGTCAGAGCATCTTTAACACTCAGACAAAGCACTTTTGGGAATCTGACCACGCACTCTTTCAAAAGTAAACACAGCTCATCATACTTGGGGTCAGAAAATGTGCACACTTGGACTTCTTGGTTCTGTAATAATAACCAGGCTTCCCCTGGCTCTCATTGTGTTTTTGATTACCTCAACAGCATGATTAAACCGTACTACTGAGTGTGCTTGTAAAGCTGCAGCTCCATGACGTCGCGGTGCGTTCACAACACTTTTTCTGCACTATAAGGCGCACTGGACTATAAGGCACACCTTCAATGAATGGCCTACTTTAGAACATGTCTTCATATATTATGCACACTGATTATAAGGCTTATCTGATTATGAGGTACACATTTAATGAATGACCCTTTTTAAATCATGTTTTCATATATAAGGCACACTGTATTATAAGGCGCACTGCTGGTTTTTGAGAAAATAAAAGGCTTTTCGGTGAGCATTATAGTGCGGAAAATACTGTAGTCCATTCTCATTGTGTCCCGTTTGTGTGTTTTGTTGCAGGGGAGCCGGGGCCACTACCGTTACCACTGGCAGAGCCACAATGTCAAACACAGCGGCGTGGACGACATGGTGCTGCTCAGCAAGATCAACGAGGACGCTATCGTGGACAACCTCAAGAAGAGATACATGGATGACTACATCTTTGTATCCTTTGGTTCACAGCGGCAGCCCACACCTCAGTGAGAAATATCCGAGCTGGTCTCATCCCAGAATAGCTGAGTGGTCACTGACAGCATCGCAGTGAGTAATAGCTGAGTGCTGGAAGGTGACGCCTTCCCCCTGAGACTCCGCTGTATGCAGGGGGCAAAAGGCCTCTCTGTGCAGACCTCCAACCACACCTCTAGTTTCTGCTCCACCAAAGTTTTATCTCACTCTGGAGCAAAATGTGAGGGACTGTGAGAAATAACAGACTCCATAAATCTACAGCCTCTCTGACTAAGAAGTTTGCTGCTAACTTTTTTTTTTTTTTTTACTGTGGCTGGTATTTAAACTGCTGCTCAGACAGCTGTCATTTTCATACAGTGCACCATACAAATGAGAGGTTTGGTGTTTCTAATGTGCAGCTGTGGCCACACGCATGAGCTGTTCGTGACGTAAAACAAGTTGACGAATGAATGAATGAATGAATAACCCCCTTTGAAAAGGAGCGCAGAGGTCTCACGACGCAGCTCGTTACATAAAGCTTCATCCTTGTCCTGGCAGTCACCAGGATTATGAAGTTTACTGAATGCAGGAACTTCTGGACTCGAGATCTCTGAGTCAGACCTTTGAATTGGGTGAATAAATAGCTGTAGCTGTTTGACTGTGGGCCGCTGCAGGCCACCCATAATAACAGCTTTATTTGCCTTAAGCTGCTTTTTGACTTCAGGGCAGTGCAACACACCAGTGTGTTCTCTCATTTATTAGCACTGGATACTTGTATAGCCTCTGACCTAATCACTTCATATGCCAAGGCTGCACTTTCTTAATATCATAGCAGTCCTAGATGCTCATTTATTTCCTCTTTTTAAATGTCATTTTGATGTTGTGGATCACCGTTCCCTCTGCGTGGACCTTCTATGTATTGTACACAACGTTTACATTTAATGATACCAATTAAAGGTGACTTTAATTTGATGGTATATGGTTTTTACTAACTTCTACTTTGTTATCTTTAATATAAAACCTCATCAGACATATATCGGGCCTGTACTCATCTCTGTCAACCCTTTCAAGCAGATGCCATACTTTGGGGAAAAAGAAGTGGAGATGTATCAGGGTGCAGTAAGTAGGATACTGTATTACTGTGGTCTTTTGTAGAATGTTTTCTGCTGTCTCATATGGTGTAGTGGCACTGGTTTGCCTGTGGCCTTACAATGGCATCAATCTGAGAGACAAAGGCTTTGAATTGACCCGGGTGAGAACTTTCCAGCGGGCTGGCACAGATTGCTGCTGTTAGAAACTCGACTCAGCCATAGACAAGGCCTGGCAGGACATTCGCAGAACAGCCTGTTCACATCTGCCTCTTCTCCTGGCTGGCCTGCTGAGTGGGTATTGGCTTAAACCAGGAACACAATGGAGGAATTGAAATCCTACCTGAATGTGTAAAATTCAGCATCGCACTGGCCAAATTTCACACTGCCTGATTGTAGTTGTGTAAATAGGCAACAGGTTCAGATTTCCATTGTTTTATCAGATGATGCTACAGAGGAAAGTTCAGCTTTGCACGGTGCCAAGTTGTTTTTCGGAGCTGGAAAGCTTTGGATTTGGCTGGTGCACTAGTGCAGATTAGTGCAACCATTTCACAATCTTGAAATCAGTGCAGACTTTGCACAATCTTGGAAATATGTACAGTTGCGTTTTAGGCTATTCTATATGACCTATTGCCACGTATCTAATGAAAAGACTAAAGCTGTCATTAGTCCTTCATCACTTTTGGCTCATTTCTTATTATCTACTCTTTTCAAAGACAGATTAAGTCACATTTGCTGTACTGAGTATTCGCAACATAGGGATGCTGTGTAAGTGGAAATAAACTAAAGTGTCCATGAGCAAAATAATACAGGATGTCACCCAGGACAACCGTGAGACTAAATAAATCTTTTTTGATTGTTTTTGGAACTATGTGACACACATAAATATTACTATGCAAAGTAGAATCAGATTTTCATTAGATATGTTAGCGATTCTAGAAATTTAGCTCTGCAAATAATTAGCAACTTACCCGGTGGACCCTGTCTTCGGTCCAGTTTCAGGTTCCAACCCCTCCTTTACCCTAAACAGGATGAAATGAAATGAATAGAAATCTGGAGTATCACCTGTTAATAAATGTTTTCCAGGCTTGGTTTTATATAAACAGCCTCTGCACTTTTCTAAAAGTTTGATCTCAGCTTTTTGTCAAATTATTTTCTCTCAGGCTCAGTACGAGAACCCTCCTCACATCTACGCTCTGGCAGATAACATGTACAGAAACATGATGATTGACTGTGAAGCCCAGTGTGTCATCATCAGGTAAGAAGAACGTTATCATCGTTCGCCTGCTTTACGCGTTGTAAATTCATGGCATCTGACCACCAGAGGCTACAGATAAGTATCTGTACAAAGTGATCTGTGAGGCGTTATAACAGAACTGAGGTGCAGCTCCTGACAGTGGTTAGAGGGGAGCAGGACAACAAACAGGTTCTACCACATTTGTTGGAACAGCTGACCCACTGCGTATTCTTCTTAGCTTCACTGCTATGCAAATTACAGGTGGAAAAAGTGCAAATATGTGAACATTTTTTATGTAAAAATAAAGTTTTATGATGCTTTTAAAGCCTGTGTGATTTCTATCAGAGGCTGCTTTTAACCTGCAAAGCAGAAGAGAGATAAATGATGTGTCACGGTTGAGGCTTTATCCAATAGTGCAGTCACCTGAGCTGTGGGGTAGCTGCACTGCTTAGCTCATGATAAATGACTCCTGTTTCAGCACTTTCCCCCATTGTTTGGACATCCAGCAGTTGCTTTTCTGTTTCCCACAGAAAGGTTCTGGGGTAGATTTTATGATGGACCAAATTAACAAATCCAAGCATGGAAGTGGTTTATATGATAAATATGGTCTCAGCAGGAAAAGGTAGCTCTGAATTTGCAACGTGAAGGGCAGTGTTGTGCTTTACACGCTAATATAGAAGTTGCGTGAATTAAAGGCAATGTGGAAAAAGCAGTTTTCTCTATTAATTTACTTCTTATGCCATCTGCTTTTCGCAGCCCACTGCACACAACTACATCTTTTGAAGTAAACTCAGTCCCTAAACAAAAATGCTTTTGGAGCATATGCAAAGCAAATGAATCACAACTTTTTTATTTCTGACTGATGGGTTGTTATTGTATATTTAAATTTAAAAAGACGTTTCGACTCCTTTTTATTGACTTCTTTTAGCATTAAACTCAGACATATCATTTGGTAGCATGAATACAAAAAGAAGGTGATGCTTTTCAGGCAGAGGCCAAACAGTGTTTCATGTTAGGAAAACTTTGTTCAAGAAATATCAAACTTGTGTCAAAACTGTGGGAATTCAGAAAGCTTTATTAGTTTTACAAACTGAATAACAACTGGACGTCAGGATTCTCATGGTGTCAGCAATGATTCATGGAAGTTAATCCATAACTTCTGCATGATATTGAATAACTTGTCCTTGGAGCAAGTGGCCAGTCCAGGGGCTCCAAATGAGATTAAAACTCCTGCTGCAGCTTTTTTTTTTGTTTGTTTCTTTTTTGCTGCTGTCAGAAAGAGCTCTGGAAGTTTTCTGAAATTTAAAATAAAACCAAGGCTCTTTTTGTCGCCAAGTCTGAGGGGAGGGAGCCCAGACAATGCACAAGGATTCAGAAGTATATAGGGGGAGGGTTTCAACCATGTGGCTCTATAAAAGAGTGGCTCCCATTACTTCCTCTGGGAGCTTCTAACAGCCTGCAGCTGTGTTTGTCACAGACACCTTACCAAGCTGATAGCTCTAGACAGAAAAACACACTCAGCTGACTACATATTTATATGTAAATATGACCCCAGCTAAGTGAGAGGCAAGGAAGAACGCAGACAACCAACTTGCTGCTGAAGCGTTCGTCTGTCCAGATGTGTTTAGCCCAACACAGCGTTAGCCTCCGAGTTGAAATATGCTTATATCTGCGCAAAACACACGCAGGTTTATTCAGTGAATTCATTGTGTACACACAGCGGGGGTGGGGGTTTCACCTGTTTATTTAGCAGGTCAGCATATCTGATGAGTTCCAGGTTATCTTTGCATAGGAGGATAAAGCACACAGAAGCCCCCAACCCTGAAATAAACCTGCAAACTGGTCAGCATCAGTTACATCTAACAGTCTCAGTTGTAAAGGGTTGTGTCAGCCAAAGCGAAAGACCAACACTTTTCATTTAATGAAACATGGTGATGGATTAGGGTCAATTAAAAGCAACTGGCATCACTACAAAGTGGATTGTGACATCAGATTGCCACCAGGAGCTTAAAAACAAATGTTTTTTTTGTGTTTTTGAGTGTTAATGTCATGAAAGTAATATGAATTGTCGTGCATAAGTAGTAAGATGTGGATAAAAACCCATTTTGAAGTCTGCACCCACTGTGATTCATACAGAAAATAGGATTTAATGTGGGGACATTCCTGTCCGAGCCCTTAAAATATTAACTCATTAACTCACTCAGCTGCTCAAAGCAGTTCTGACACCGGTGCTCTTCACTGATTAATATGTCAAACAAAAACCATTAAGATGTGCATAAATCATTCAACCTGACATTTGAAATCAGGTGTCACATGCGATCTGTCGGTTCATTAGGTTGATTGTGACTCAGGAGGGAAGATTGTGTCTGAGACAACACGTGCTGTGTGTTTTTCAGTGGAGAGAGTGGAGCAGGGAAGACGGTAGCAGCCAAATATATCATGAGCTACATCTCCAAAGTGTCAGGAGGCGGGCCCAGAGTACAGGTGAGGACTGTTTTTTTCTCTTCTGCTGGAACAATATGTGATGTGTTTGAGATTCCTAACATGCAACAAAGGTATTTTAATCACTGGACTGACAAGTTTTTGGTCAAAGATCATTGAGATGAAGGTTATGGATAAACTCTATTATTTTTTACATATTCAGTTCATTTGGTTGTGTAATATATTGAATTTAGTGTGTTCCTAAAATACTTTTTACTTGTCCACATTACGGAGTCACTTTAAAATTGTACAAATGATAGAATGTCACCAGCACAGAGTGAAACACAACACATCGTCATCCTCATCACCCATTATCAGCCCATCAGCAACTCTTATTTACCCAGCCCCCTCAAGCCATCTGGCAGCACCCCCAAACCAGCAGATGTCCAGTTTTTAAGCTTGATGAAGTTTCTGAAGTTTGATGAGGAAGTGCTTAAACCATGATGGCAGTGGGATTTTATGACTTAATCCCATCAGAGCTGCTTCCATCAAGGCTACGTTTGAAATCTTCTTTAGGCAGCAAATGTAAAAGGGTCATAAAAGCCCACTTGGGCTTGCATCTCCATCTCGTCCTGCTCCTGCGTGGATAACTCCTCCGTCATTTGGTTCCCTTCAGCTTCACACACATTTTGTGGTGTGTTCAGTGCAGCTACAGCATTTTTATCCACTTTGTTTATGGTGTGTTCACATGTGGGTGAGGACGGATAACAGCCAAATATATATTCATATGTTCATTGCCAAGAATAATCGTTCCATACCATATTTTTGTTTGTTAGTAAAGAAAAATAAAAGTCATGCCAAATAATTATTATTGCAATATTTCAGATAGGGTCGAAAGTTTTGGAGTGAGTTTTCATGGATTAAAGTATAAAAATAGGACTTGAAAAACAAGGTTGAAAAACAAGGTTTCTTTTCTACACAGGACTAAAGTAATGGAAGTGGGAGAAACTTTGTCTGCTATTCCATTTTAAGACATTTTCTCACCAGCAAATAATGTCCTCCAGACGTCATTTACCAGTGGATCTGTATTTGTCTGTGTCTGTTGTGCAAGAGTGACAAGGTCCAAGTGTGTGTTGCACAGATGTGTGTGTGACGTAGCTGACAGCTCATTGCCTCTGTCTCCCTACAGCATGTCAAAGAAATCATTCTGCAGTCCAACCCGCTGCTCGAGGCTTTCGGTAACGCCAAGACTGTGAGAAACAACAACTCCAGCAGATTTGTAAGGCTTTCATTCATCCGTTAGGCTTTTCAACTTCCATCAGATTGAATGTTAAAAAAAAAATCTCCCGTGAAGACCCCATTTTTACATCTACGTATCTGAGCAGCAGTGAAAGTGAAGACCGTTCTGTGTAATCATAACCCACAGTGGAAGAACACACACACACACACACACACACACACACACACACACACACACACACACACACACACACACACAAAAATTCCATTGCATTCAGACGTTAAGCGAGTCAGAAGCTACTATGTGCCACAGAATAATACACGGATTTCTTTGGTGCATTATTGAAGCTCGTCATTTGAAAACAGTATTATTACTATTATTAAAATTTATATCACTTCTATTAATAGTCAGTAATCTAGATGTTCCATCGCCAGGCTAATAACTAAAGATAAACATGCAGAGCCAGTGATGCACATTATTTGGTGCTAACAAAGGATATGAGGTCTAAAATGTAGGTGAATTACATACAGTATACACATTACATGGATATTTTATACAGAAATAATAAAGCTGAATTCTGTTACTGAACATTCAGGTTAATACACAGTATTAGGCAGTATTTGATTAGCAGCTGTGATATTTTCAGATCTGCTTTTGGCAGAAAATCATTTGGTTTTGTGCTTACTGCTCTTGAGACAGTCAGTCTTTAAATGAATAGTGTTTCTGACTGGAACACGTATTACTTTACAGGGCTGTCTGGAGAAAAAAAGCAGACACAAAGCAGGAATGGATCTTTCTATAAATGTACTCACACCTAGAGCAGCCGGGTTCAGATCGGGTTTCACATCTTATGGCTTTGGCTTTAAGCGTTATTGCAGCCCACTCCACACAACTGAAAAACAAACATTCTCTGATCCATCAGGGGAAATACTTTGAGATCCAGTTCAGCTCTGGTGGAGAACCAGACGGAGGGAAAATCTCCAACTTCCTTCTGGAAAAGTCACGTGTCGTCATGAGGAATCCTGGAGAGAGGAGTTTCCATATATTCTACCAGGTGAGACTTTTTTCAAGCTGAAAAGTGAACAGGACTATTTGAGTTGTGAGGAAATCTCAGGATGATACAGTTCTCTTCACACTGGCATAAAAATCCTACTGCCACATGCATATTTTGTGTAAAAGTGTGTCTGTTCTTGCTTGCATTCATGTGTACTGATCTCTGCTCGACAGCTGATAGAAGGAGCCAAGAGCGAGCAGAAGAGCAGCCTTGGAATCACGACTCTGGATTACTACTCTTACCTCAATCAGTCCGGTTCCTACAAAGTGGACGACATCAACGACAAGAGTGACTTCCAGGAGACGATGGTAAGAACCTTCTGCTTGTGTTTAGAATTGAGAGCACAACAAACAGACAACATGGGGAAGATACCACAGGACCAAGCAGGCCCACACCGTACCTCTGATTTAGTGTACACTTTATGTTGCTTTATTTTCCCAGCATGCTATGGAGGTGGTTGGCATCTCGGGGGAGGATCGCGCCATGGTGCTTCAGATTGTGGCTGGTGTCCTTCATCTGGGGAATATCAACTTCAAGGAAGCAGGCAACTACGCAGCTGTGGAGAGTGAAGAGTGTAAGTATTTTACTCAACCTTCTAAACACAGCGGTTCTGTGAGGGAGATTTGTTTCTTGTAAAGGTTTACATGGTTTAACTCAAAAACCTTCAATTATTTATAAAAGCTTATCTACTTTTTATGAAAAACAGATAAAAGCAGATCATTTTGGAATTTTTAGTGTTTTATTTTTTCGTATTTTGATAGAGTAATTAGATTTGAATGGATTGTTTCTTAGATATAAAATGCATTTAACAGGGATGATAACCAACGTCTTAAATTACTTTTTTCTACAACTTGCTGCAGTTCCATTGGATCTCAATACATCATAGCACTTTATTTTGGTGTTTAAGACTCAACGAGGGTGATGGATGAAAGCATATTTTCCTCTTTTCTCGTGTATCAGTCAAGATTTATTTCATTACAGAAAATGTAAATTCTGTATTTAAATATGGTTTTACATTTTTCTTTACATTTAATCAATATTATACAATGGAAACTGAATCTCTCACATTCTCCCAAAAGAGCAGTGAGTTTTTTAAGGTTTTTGAAGAATATTTTTAACGAATATTAAGAATTAACATTGGTCAGTCAAGTGTTAGGGACACTGACTCTTTTCGGGGATTTCTTGTGTTCCTGAAGGTCTCTCCACAGTGTCCTGATCTGCCCTTTCTGTTTGGCTTTGGTGAATATTTCTCTCTCACCACTTTTTCTGCCTTAAGTTTTATTGTGTTATCACAGGCCTGCCGCCAACAGTCTGAGTTAAAGATCTGGACAAACTTCGTCAGAGACCAAAGTGACTTCTGCTGCCTCATTTTCTTCCTCTTTCTCCTTCCTTTTCATGCTGTGATGCAGATGAGACTTCAGTTGCCAGTGTACAGAGCCCTGGTCTGTTCTGGACAGATGTAACAGAGGCACTCCATGTAATCTGCCTTTCCTGTTCGCTCCCGTCTCACTGACTCTGAGCTTAAACTGCACCGTGTTGCACAAATTCAGACAACTGCCCCCCATATGAAATGTCACCAACCAAATTCACGTAGTCTGCTCTGAGTATCACTGATAAGCAGGTCATTGCTTGATAAAAGAAATGGTTACAGGACTTCTGTTTGTGAATGTGCTCTTGTGTGTCGAAACTGTGCTTCATGCACAATTTAACAATAACGGTTGCATGAATCGTCCTGAAAAGTCTGACAACTGAGATTCTAACTATAAAAAGGAATAAACAAAAAAAAAATCTTATTGGCTTTTATACCTGTAGATATGAGAAAATTAATCCCAAACCATTTGTGAAGCAACAGACAGCAGACAAACAGCTTAGTCTAACTTAGCACGTAGATGTCTGTGTAGGTTCAGTCATCCAGGTCATGGTTATCATAAAGCTGTTGGAGTCGTTCCACTGGACGTTAAGACAGTTCTTGAAGACGTTTCGTCTCTCATCCAAGAGACTTCTTCAGTTCAGGAGTTCAGGATTACCACGTAGACTGCTGTAAAACCATCACTGCCAATAAAGCAGTAACAGAAATCTTTTAGCGCTTGGTGGGGTTTGTTTAATCGTGGAAAAAGTTGAGCTAGTTCCTGCCGCTGTTTCCACTACATGTGCCTGGCTAAGCTAACTGGATATTTGCAGTAGAGTCAAGTTTAGGGTATAGAGAGACATAAAAATACCCTGACAACACACCGCTGATTAAATCATATATGTATGTATTCTGTGCTGCATTAATTCTTAATTAACAAAGAAGAACAATCAGAACCTCACAGAGTCTATCCATCCATTTATCTACAGTATTTTCCGCACTATAAGGCGCACTGGGCTATAAGGCGCACCTTCAATGAATAACCTATTACTAAAAAGTAAAAAACAAAACAAACAAACAAACATATAATTCATATGTAAGGCGCACTGGATTATAAGGCACACTGTCGGTTTTATGAAAATTGAAGGCTTTTGGGTGCGCGATATAGTGTGGAAAATCCTGTATTTATCTTCTTATCTATTTATCTATCTCTCTCTATCTCTATCACCTATCTATCTCCATCTGTATCATGTGTTGTTGTTTTTTAAATATTTTGATTAATGGAGATGCAAGCTGCTGTCCTATAATCATCAAGACAATATCCAAGTCATTGTGTCAAATCACAGCTTTTCCTGTCCAACACAAAGGCTGACTTCTCCTCATTACATAGGCAGACGTAGGGTCAGTCACACCCTCCTGTGCCATAAGGGGGGCTACTGCAGTGGTCGAAAGCATTCCCAGATGCACCGATTCTGCCGGCCTGAGAGCCATTTCCTTTAAGGGGAAGTGAGTCACTCTAATAAGGCAGGGAGGGGCTCTCAGGGGAGAATGTACATGTCAGGTCGAGGTCAAATGATCTGTGGCCTTCCTAACACTTGTTATCAGGGGTTGCTATTCTTCTCTTTTGTCTTAAGCTATAATTCAAAGCTCATCAGCTCTGAAGTTTCTCCAGAGGATGTTTAGGTTCAGTGGTGTAGCCACGGAATCGCCTCAACTTCGTGGCTTCACACAGTTGCACATACTGTTATTGTAGGAAGAAAAGTCTTTTAAATCTGAGAGTACCGCTACAAAAACTTTTTAGGGGACATGTTCGTTTCAATAGAAACATTGTTTCATAGCATGACTCCTTACAAACATTCTGGAACAATTTATCAGTTTATAATACCAATAATTACATTTTAAAGTGCAATAATAGTATTAACACATGAAATGTGCATAAGTCTATAAATTATTGATTATCTGTTAATTTAGGATTTCCATTACAAACTCTAAGACTAAAAAAACAGAAAATATTTCCATTTTCCATTTTTCATTTTCTATACTTGCTTCTTCTGCTGTTGCGGGGTGCCAAAGCCTATCCCAGCCAACCGGGGGAGTGAGGCGGGGTACACTCTGGCCACAATGCCATTGCACCGTAGAGCCACATATAGACAAACACGTACACACTCACACCTATGGACTATTTTGAGACGGGCCAATTCGCTGCAAGTATGTTTTTGGAGGTGGGAGAAAGCCGGGGAAACTGGGGAGAACGCGGCGTCAGCTCTACCCACTGCGCCACCGTGCCGCCCTAGATATAGAAAGAATATCTTTATTTACCCTCCACCCTCTCTTCTTCTCTTCTGTCTCAATAGTTCTTGCTTTTCCGGCATTTCTACTTGGAATTGACCAAAACCGTCTGAAGGAAAAGCTGACCAGCAGGAAGATGGACAGCAAGTGGGGGAATGCAGTGGAGTCCATTGACGTGACGCTGAATGTGGAACAGGCATGTTACACGCGGGACGCCCTCTCCAAAGCCTTACATGCACGAGTTTTTGACTTCCTGGTGGAGGTAAGACTGTATGGCTCTGAAGTCTTAATCACATGAGTTCAGTGTGTTTTCATACACAAAACGTCCATAAGCATCGGTCATGTTCTAACGTCTAAGTCGGCTTTCTAACACATTCCTTGGTTTCAGTCCATCAACAAAGCCATCGTGAAAGAACACCAGGAGTTTAATATCGGGGTGTTGGACATTTATGGATTTGAAATATTTCAAGTAAGTGTTTGGTTTTTTTAAATTATGTGGCCACACACACACACACACACACACACACACACACACACACACACACACACAGCAGCAACACATTAGTTAGATTAACAGGCATTGAGTTTGAGCATGTAAAGAGATTAAACACAAGGATAAAGCTAATTTATAAAGTATGTGGATTAAGTTCTGTCTCCTGATTGAGACAGCAGACCTCTCCATCCTTCCTTTCTAATCTGATTACTTGTTTGTTCAGTTTTAGTCCTGGGTTGTTGATGGGACTGAATAATCTAAATCAAAGAGTTCCGCATTATTTTGCTTCACTAGTTGTTTAAAGTTCCAATATCTGGTGCAGATTATTAGTTTGTACCCTGACACTGGATGATATTATCCATTACAAGTAGTGTTAGACAAATCCCTTGGCTCCCTTCTCTGGTTAGAATGTTTTTATCTTTGTGTACACAATTACGGCAAGGTCAGCTTTATTATGAGACAGGAAGCAGCAGACCACCATCCTATAAGGCTGAGGGAGACGCTTAAACAATGGGTCACTTCCTTTAAAAACTCCATCTTCAAACACGCTCCTAATGCAGAAGTTAAAAGACATTTATACTCAAGTGAAGGTAAATTGATTATTATTAACCAAGTTGTCTGTTCATCAGAAAAATGGATTTGAACAGTTCTGCATCAACTTTGTGAATGAGAAACTGCAGCAGATCTTCATTGAGCTGACTCTAAAGGCAGAGCAGGTCAAGTTCCTCAGCTCTCTTCAACATATTGGACTGTTTTTATTTCCAGTTTCATTTAAAGTGTACTATTCCACATCCTGATCTTTGTTCCTGTCACTTTTTGTAGGAGGAGTACGTGCAGGAGGGCATCAAGTGGTCTCCGATTGACTACTTCAACAACAAGATCGTCTGTGATCTCATCGAAAGCAAAGTTAATAATGAACATGTTTAGTGACGTGTGTAACTGTAGCGATAAAAATGTGAATGTGAAAATTCAACAAATATACAGTTGTAGACTGTATAGACTATTATGAAGAGGCCCGACAATAAGCTGATGGATTATGGATTAATTAGTTGATTATCAGTGAGTTTAAATCGCCTATAGATCTGACTCTGGTGATGATGTGCAGATTCCCAGTGTTTGATTACAGCAAAACACAAGTTCTTCAGTTTTTAGACTCTTGGACAAAACTAGCAATTTGAAGACTTATCTGACATTTTATTAACAAAAATATTAATATATTAATCAACAGTGTTTTGAACAGATGAGTCCTTATGTTTAATGAACATTAACTGCTACTGAAAGTTTTTATCTTAAATTTGAAACAATAAAACAAACAATAATAAATAAACCAAACTTCCATCAAAGCTGTGAACATTTTTAGAGATCGGTAAATTCCTACGGATTTAAAAGAAGATGTAATCACCTTTTCCTCATGACAATCCTTTAAGGGTTTATTATTCTACGTAGCATACCAGAGTATTTGAAAGAAATCTTCAGATTCATCAATGCTGACAGCCTTCTTGGGGTAATAAATGTTAAATTGAGAGCAGAATGGTGAAATGAAAAACAAATTATTATTTTCTGCACTCCTTCTCAATCTTTAGCTTGGATGTGAAAGAGTGTTTCTAATTATGAACCTTTTTTGATTTTTTTATTGTCCTCATGTCGTAACGTACATTGTGAGCTACTGCTGAGTTTCTCCTCCGTTGCCATGACTTAATACTCTTAATTGCCTTTTAATTTGGTCAGTCTACCCCACACAGAAGTTCAATACATGAAATCTACAACAAGAGCTTTATAGCAAACCTCCAGAGGAGCAGAGGGTCTGTATCAGTGCCTGACAACTCTTTACACCAGACCCCTTTAGATAATCCAGTGACAGCGGCTGGTGTTCATTGGCTCAGAGACACCGTCTCCAGTATGCAAACTGAAGCCCTAGGGTGTGATGGACCACATCAATAAAGAGACTGTCCTCAAGATGCAACACAGATTTAAACTATAGCTTTCATATCTTATTTTCATGAATTTGCACTAATTTTATTTAGAAGATCAGTCTCCTGGAACGAAGTTAGCCCTGCTGCTAAAATGTTTCTGTGTTGCTGAATTACTGACATTGAAAGAAAAAAAAAGTAGAATCTTTGAAATGTCAGAAATCAGTATCAAATATTCACATGGCCTGAGATGTCTTCAAATGCCTTGGGGTTTTTTTTTCCAAAAGTCAGACATCATTGACATAAAATCACTGTTCAGATCTTTGTATTGCTTGAATTCATACAGCGTGTCTTGCAAGGGGACCTACAAATCAAATAAGAAACTGTTAATGAGAGAATTCTCAATCATTTTCACATTATATCAGATCTGACCAACTAACCTCTATTAGAGTTTAAAGTATTTACTTATCATCCTAGAATCCTCCTGGCATCATGAGCATCCTGGATGATGTGTGTGCCACCATGCATGCGGTGGGTGAAGGTGCTGACCAGACCATGCTGCAGAAGCTCCGAGTCCAGATCAACTCCCACGAACACTTCAACAGCTGGAACCAGGGCTTCATCATCCACCACTATGCTGGAAAGGTCATTCTAAGAGTTTGGACAAACAACACTCTGAATCTCACTTAAATTTTTGGTCCTTCTTGTATTTATTGTCTTTACTGACACGTGTCATTTGCAACAGCCTCCAGACACTTGTTGCTCGCTGTGACGTGAGCTGAAAATGACGGTGGTTTGTAGATAGTCGTCATGGAGCTGACAGCATCTTCTTGAAATAGAAAGATTTTAAAATGTCTTTTTTTTTTTATAGTGCTGCAATAGGAGTTTTCCACTTATAATTGTGATGTGTTATGAATACCAGCCCTGCAGCTGCTAAATCTGGAGTTGATGTCATCTTGATCTTTTTAAGTCTTCAAAGACCACATTCTCTGTTTTCGTCTTTTCATGCATGCAATCCTTTCTCTTATTCCAACAGTGTCATTATTCAGCCTGTGCATTTACAGTTTATCTATAGGAAGTTTTGGCATCAGTTCAATTATTTTGACTGGTTAAAGATTTATTCTATTCTGGGTGTCCAGGCCGTTGTTGTCTTGTGTCATTCTCCAGATGTACAGCCTGGCACTCATACCACAGGGTTAATGAGCCGTGCCATACAGACTCAAGGGACTCACAACATTCTTCCAGTCTCAGCCTGCAGTATACCAGAAATAGCACGGGTCAATTTCTACACTTTCAAGCCACAGTCGGGTTTTTTATAAGACGGCTAATCCTGGTAGGCGTGAAGCTTGGATCTGCAGCCCTTTATTTTCCTTTCCCATAAAATGGATATTACCAGAACATCAGCCATGTTTGATTTTGATGCAGCTTCAGTTTGGACTGTTAAACAAATCTTTTTCTCCTCCTCCAGGTGTCCTACGACGCCGAGGGGTTCTGTGAGAGGAACCGAGACGTCCTTTTTACCGACCTCATTGAGTTGATGCAGAGCAGTGAAATGTAAGTAACTCCTTTTTTTTTTTTTGCACATTGCATCAACATGGGGTGATGGGTCCTAATGTGTTCATTCAAAGGTGGGGGGGGGGGTCCTATTGTGATACTTGTGGTTATTATGTAACATGGACTGGGGTTTGATGCCCTTTGCCCTGGCTCACGTCTGGCATCTGTCCAGGGTCTTCCCAGTCTGGTCCTACATGCGTCGTCTCCCTATGGGGCTGCATTGTGGAGCGCCCCCTCCTCCATGTTTTTGGTGTCTTGAGATTTCTTTGTGTCAAAGTGGCCATCTGTGCAAACAGCATGCATTGTGACGTGAAACCCCTGCAGGTCTCAGATGCCGCTTTTTTCCCCTCATTGTCTGCATGTTTTTTTGAGGCATGAAAGGAGATTCATGTCAAAATCTCACTCGGACGCGTGCTGGAAAACCTGTGCATGTGCAGCTATGTGCACCGCACACAGTCACATTATAATGTATACACACACACACTGATGAAAGAGTTTGGCACAGCCACACATAAAGGAAGTCTGAGGAGGAAGGAAGTAGCCTCATTCTTCAGAGCAGCCAGGCTAAAGAGAGGAGAAAGGCCAGCATTGTCAGCTGGACGGTATTAGCAGATTTCTATTTGTACAAACAACCTGCTGCTCCATTCTTGTGTGTCCCAGGCTTGTGTCAGATGCTTAAACCAAATAAATACTACTGTGGGAGAAAGCCAGAAGGGCGAGGGGGAATTAAAGAGAGCCGTAACACAAGGAAGCACAGAGAAAATAATTAAATAATAAACATCCAAGTGGTGACATCATCCGTCGGAACCATCAATCGCCGGCGCATTTAGTCAGAGCATTCTTATGTGCATTGTCAAATCGAGAACAGACAACCCTGTTTGAAAGGAGCCAAATACAAGCTGCCCGAATGATAGATGACAAAAGTGGAAAAACAAAAGTCCTCTGACAGAGTTCTGAATGTGTTACCTTTTAAATAAAGAAGTCAAGCGGTAAATTTACAGCTAAAAATAAGTGTCGTACGTCAGAGTTAATTTTATGTTACGGTTAAAATGTGGACGCTACTCGATCTCATGGGGAGCGCCTCTGTTCCCTCTAAAAAAGGTGGGTGTAACACTTTTCCATTATAGAGGGACTTTCTGAAACACAAGCGTCTGAGGTTTAAATAAGAAACAAAACGCAAACTGACAAAATACCAAATAATTGTCGGGAATAGCGGCTGTTTGTACTTCCCATTCTTTTTCAGAAATAAAATTAACACGTCAGTTAAATTTTATGATCTGAGAATCAAACAAATCTAAACTATAATATGTCTCGGATGGATTCTCTGCACAGTAAGGTGTTTGTGCCAACGGAACAGTATGCACACATACCTAACTCCCTCCCAGGCCTCAGACTTTCCCACGTGCTTCAGGAATTTTAACCAGTGACCTTCAACAGAGGTCCTTGGATCTTTAATCATTTACAGCGTTTTTGTTTTTGATTTGTTTTTCTTTCATTCCCCCCATCACTTTCGTCCTCTAACAGCACCTTCATCAGAACGCTGTTTCCAGAAAACCTTCATGCTGAAAAGAAGGGCCGACCCACAACGGCAGGCAGCAAAATAAAGGTGTGTGTTCAGCAGAGTGTGCAGTGTGTGTCTCTTCTCTTATCAGGGTGTGTGTGTGTGGGGGGGGGGGGGTTGTGCTTCAGTGGTCGGTCAGTATTTGGCGTTGATGACATCACAGCATTTTGTGTATTCATGAGTCTGACGTCATTTTGATAATCATTCTTATCCTCGTTTTACTTCTCTCCATCCTTAAGAGACAAGCCAATGATCTGGTGAGCACGCTGATGAAATGCACTCCACACTACATCCGCTGCATCAAACCCAACGAAACCAAGAAGCCCAGGGACTGGGAGGAGAGCCGGTAAGAGACCGCCGTGCTCACGGAGCCTGCGCTTATCAAACGCTTCAGAAAAAACACATTCATCAAGTGATTTACTCTCCTTAACATAAAAGTGTGTCATGAACATCTTTTACATCAGCATATTATTTTTCACATGAGTTCTGAGCTGGAGCCAAATAGCTTTAATTTGGCTGGTAGCTGTAAGTTCTGTAAAAGATCTGTGCGAATTTCTTTAATTTTTCAGTATTTAAATGTTGTTTTCTTCATTCTTATATATTTTTTAAATATATTCTTGCTTGTGTGAAAGTCTTACCCTCTGAATTACTTCACACTAAAGGTGAACTCCATATAGTCGTACTGATCAGTTCTGCCACCACCTGCTTCTCTCTTCTCTTCCTTTCATTTTGTTTGCTCTTCTTTGTTTCGGGTGCTTCCAGCTGTATGATGAACCCAGTCTTGGGCGAGAAGTGTTTGAGGCTCCCTCCCTCTCTCCCTTTGTTTTCAGTCTCCCACTTTTCCTTCCCTGTTCGTCGGTTTTGGACATTAAATGTTCAGCTGGTGCATTGTTCTGAGCCAACAACCTTCCTGTTGTGAGTGGGGCACAGGTTGGTTCATTAATTAGACGCAGAATTGCTGCTTTCAGAGGAAGTCTGAGTGAAGCAGTGCTGAAAGTCTTTGTTTGACAAAAAACTTTAGCAGACAATAACCTGAGTATCCCTTCCACTCATTAAGCTTGCTACTGACAGCAGCATGCCTCCTGGGTGGGGTTATAAATTAAATTAAATGAGCTTTGTCTTGCTGCTGGTCGTTTCACCCACTCTACCCGTAATAATTGTGTTCTTCTTTAACAATTACACAACATAAAAACATAAAAGTGTCACAACAAACCACCTGAACTTGAAACTTTTGAATCCACGGTTGGTTTTTTGTAGTATCAAGCAGTCCGCTGGACAGGTCTCAGTCACGTGACAGGTTACCAGCCATTACCCCTAAATTAAGGGCCCACAACTGCTCCAGTGTTCTGGATTAAATCGAGGCAGATAATCCTGAGATCGCCCCAAAAAGTATCTTAAACCCTGCTTCCATTTCCAACCTCCTGTCTTAATGAAGCGGGATTTTCTGCAGTGACCGAAAAGAAAACCAAACTGCGGAGTAGACCGGACGTCCAGAACACACTTCAGGTGTCATTGTCTCCCGTTTCTCCACTAATTCTCATTATTTTAATTATTATTATTAGATTGACTTGTTCACCCTTTTATTGTAAATGATCAGTATTTCTCCTACTAAGTCGCTATATTTCAAAATAAACCTCATCAGTGCAGTCACTTGAATCGAGTTTTTAGTACAGTATAACTATTTCTTACAATTATTTTGTTTACATAGAAGTTGATTATCAATTTATGAAAAAAAAAAGTTGTTTATTGTCTGTAGACGTTTGCATTTTACATAAAACCACTGCGGATGATTTATTATTAGACTACAGCTGTCCTGGCATTGGGCGGCACGGTGGCGCAGTGGTTAGCGCTGCCGCCTCAAGACACAGTGGCCCCGGGTTCAAGTCCCGCTCTGTGTGGAGTTTACATGCTGTCTGCGTGGGTTAAAAACAAATGAATGAATGAATGAATGTCCTGGCATCATTAAGGATTATTGAGCAATATTTTGTCCTAGATGAAACTTGTCCGTGGAGCTAAAAAGGTTGGGGACCGCTGGTTTAACGTGATAAAACTTGAGACGGAGAGACGAAAACTCCCACCAGTATAATAAATTTATTAAACGGAGAATTAATGGAGAGGTGTGATGTTCCATTACGTCATTAATTTTTCAAGTGTTTTTTGGTTATTTGTTGGTCTTGATGTGAATCCTGGGATCTGTCCATAGAGTAAAGCACCAGGTGGAATATTTGGGTCTGAAAGAAAACATCCGGGTGAGGCGTGCTGGCTACGCCTACCGGAGAGTCTTCAGGAAGTTCCTCAACAGGTAAGTTCTTTCTTTGTTATTTATTTTTCCCTGTGATTTAATCTGATTGGCTGATAGAAAGTAGCACTCGAAATGCCTTATCTCTGGTCCTCAGGTACGCCATTTTGACCAAACAGTCCTGGCCGACATGGCGAGGAGATGAGAAACAAGGCGTGCTTCATCTCCTGAGGTCTGTCAACATGGACCAGGATCAGTTCCAGCTTGGACGCACCAAGATCTTCATTAAAGCCCCCGAGTCGGTGCGTTTGCCTTCACGCTACCACATCCTGTTCTTTTGTGTAGCGTTTGCCCTTCATGACCCACGGCCCGGCCCGACCTGCTCCTGTTATCTTTGTTCAGGCGGTCGCGTCACGACGTCTGCTGGTAACGTAATCCATTTTTACATTAAAGACCATAAAAGGGCATTAGCGTCCCAAATGGTGCTTGACTCCCTGCAGCAGGGGGAGGAGATTGAACCCGACCCTCGTACCACGTCAGCACTGAGTCAACACCGCTCTGGAACTGAACACAAGTACGGACTGTGGTTGCAGTTTGGGGAGGGGGGCGAGGGGGAGGACGGGACATCGTAACGGCTTGTCTTCTCTCCAGCGTATCTTTTCTGTTCACGACTCGAGTGAAAGCAGCGCTTGTGTGAAACCTCTCACTTATTAACATTTGTACACATCATGCACAAATAGGCATGTCCACACACACACACACACACACACACACACACACACACACACACACACACACACACACACACACACACACACACACACACACACACACAGGAGTATGTTTGGAAGCTGACACACAGACATCTCAGTTGTAATTCAGGTCTTCCAGCTGATCCTGAATTCCTTTACTTATTCATGCAGCCGTGTACGCCAGGAGCCCCCATCCCCCAACACCCCCACACTGAGAGTCGGAGTCATGGAGGTGCGCTTATGAAATGTAAATATCACACAGGGGTGGACGTTGAAATGAGCTGCCAGGCTTCTCAAAACAAGCCTCCCCGTCTGATAAGACTCTGACAGCAGCTCATTAGTGGCGTGACTGGAGCGTCTCTTCTCTGTTGGATGTAATGAATCAAGTTTGAGCCAGATGTAGAACTTCTCCCTCGGTGGTGACGGATGAGCGGCTGACCTCTTGTAACCACAATTTATTAGATAATATCTGAGTGTCACAGAAAATAAATGGGGTGGGGGTGGGGGGGGTGATACTCTGATCATCACTTATTTGTAGTTCTTTCATGGGAAACTGTTTCCTGCTGGTGAAAAAGATGCAGTTTGTTTATGTCGTTGGGTCACTACACGGAGTAACACCTTCATTCTTCCACTCCAACAATTCTAAAAGTTTTCTGTGAGAAACGGAGCACAGGCTTACATACCGCACACACGGGCATGTTAGGCATGTTTGTGACGTCAGTCCTTCCGTTCAGCCTGTTTCTGTGTGTCGGGGGTTCTACTCTGAGGTTTGCCAGTTTCTGATTTCCTTTCTTTTGTGCTCTCAGCTCTTTCTGCTGGAAGAGACGAGAGAACGCAAATTTGATGGATATGCAAGGACCATCCAAAAGGCCTGGAGGAAATACGTGGCCCGCAAGAAGTATGTCCAGATGAGGGAAGAGGGTGAGAGACGCGACATCTTTTACAGCCTTATTTGCATTTTATATCTGCCCCTGTCCCCATCTCTCACTCACTTGCTCTGGGTTTATTTAGCTTCTGATTTGCTCTTGAACCGGAAGGAGAGGCGACGACACAGCCTCAACAGGAACTTTGTCGGCGACTACCTGGGTATGGATGACAGGCCTGAGCTCCGGCAGTTCCTGGGCAAGAGAGAGAAGATAGACTTTGCTGACAAAGTCACAAAATACGACCGTCGCTTCAAGGTAGGGCTGCTTCTGGAGCTTCTTTCTGCAGCCAGACGACTGAGACGACATTTACGGCCATCTGTTTTTGTGATGTGTTTAGGGGATTAAGAGGGACTTGATCCTGACCCCCAAGTCTGTGTACCTGATTGGAAGAGAGAAGGTGAAGCAGGGCCCAGATAAAGGGCAGGTGATGGAGGTGCTGAAGAGGCGGATTGAAGTGGAGAAGATCCTGGCAGTGTCTCTCAGGTACAAATAGCCTCTACATAACACATTAACATCGACTCCTCCATTTTTTGAATACAGATTCTTACATTTACAGTCACATGTTCTACATACTGGTCACGTCTGACATGAAAACAGTCCTTATACAAGCATTTAGGGCTAATTCTACCTACCTGAGTGGATTTTATGGTTCTGTTTCGCTGTATATGTGTATGCGTACTTGCATGATTTTATTTGTATCGTACCTTTCATACTAAATCTACAGCTCAAAGTGCTTTGCAGTGAAGAATTGACAAGCAGAAAGTGCTAAGAAAGTGAAAACAGGATCAAGAATTGAACTAAGAAAAAAGTAAAATCCAGAATAATCACTGAAGTTGAGAAACGTCAATGTAAAATATATCAAATCAAATAAAGATAACATTTCAATGTACTGCAAGGCAGCTTGCAAAAAAAAATAAAAAAATAGAATACACAAAAAACAAAGTGTCTGATGCCTTGATTCATTCAGTCTTCATTCAGACGCAGAGCGCTCGTGAGAAAAAACACAGAATAAAACGTATCTGTGTGATTAGTTAAAGATAATGGTGTTTCATCCTGCTGCAGATTGTTGAACCAGGACCCTTTCAAATAGTCTGTAGACATTTCTTTGCTCAGAGTCATGACTTTACTTCAAAGTTCCAGTCTGGATTTCCAATCGCACATGTCCCAGGTTCCTGTAAATGTTGCACGAGGGACGCTGAGAACATGTGCAGTGCATTAAATCCAAATCTTGTATATACTGTAGCGTATGTTTGTCCTCTTAACAGAAAGAAAAGAAAGAGGGAGAGAAAGAAAGACAGAGCGGCTCATTACAATGGAAAGCAAAAGGAACTGACAGACTTTTCTTAACTTTGTTGTCCATTTGAACTCTGGGTAACTACTTTTAGAGTTAAAAATCCGATAATAGTCGATGTTAACGTTTGGGTTTTGAGTTTGGGGGGGCGAGGGGGGGTGTAATATGGACCAGCTGGTGCACTGAGCGAGGGCAGGAGCTGTAGGAAGCTCATGAACATGTGTGTGAAGAGCTCAATCTGCCTTCCGTTGTCAGAGAAGAGCTCTCTGAGAGGCCGTTCTCTTCTTCTGTGGTTCCTAAGCAGAGATGAAAGCTGATTCTGAGTCTTTTCTGTAATGGTTTTATTTAACAGTTATATTTAATGGTGTTTTTTTGTTTTGTTTTTTCAGCACCATGCAGGATGATTTCATGATCCTGCATGAGCAGGAGTACGACAGCCTGCTAGAGTGTGTCTTCAAGACAGAGTTCATCAGCCTGCTGGCCCGGAGGTTTGAGGAGAGAACCCAGAGGAAGTTACCACTCAAGTTTAGCAACACGTAAGGAAATAGACAAAATTAACCCACGAGCTACAGGGGATTGGGCACAGTCAATATCATCTCTGTATACGTGTACAGTATATTCACACCCTTGGAGTGTATTTGACACGTATGGTTTAGTCGGCAAAAATAGAATAAAACTGAAGTTCTAGGGATTGTTTACAGACATGCATGGAAATTAATCTTTGATTTATTTTTTGTCCCTCAGACTGGAGATGAAGTTGAAAAAGGAGAACTGGGGTTTCCTGAGTGGGGGTGGCTCGCGGCAGGTCCTGTTTGTCCAGGGTCAGGGAGACGTCGCTGTACTGAAGCCCTCCGCCAAATCTCTGCAGATCAGCATCGGACCGGGGCTTCCGAAGAATACACGTGAGTTTCAACAGACTCGAAGTTTTTAGAAAGACCCTGAGAGAGCCGTCCCATGATGTGCCTGAGGTGACCTCATCAGGCTGAACTGGGACTTCAAGCAGGAAGTCTCACATTAAAATTACAGACTCCTCACGTTTGATTTTATTTTTTTCTTAAATCACGATTCAAACCTCCTCTTCAGGTCCCTCCAAAAAGAGTTTCACTCACGGTCGCTCCAACGTGTCCAGAACTCACCACAACGTTCCCTCTCGTTCTGCTCCAGGACCACCAGGTGATGAATCATCTCAGAGGATTGGAACTTGTTTTGACACTCTGCATCCTGTTCCATACAGGGAGAGTTTATTTGTTTCTTTCTCTTCATTTGTGGCAGTCGCTCACCAGAACGGCAACCTTAAAAACACCAACCACATAGCCAATCAGAGGAACTCACAGCATCACAACCAGAAGCATTCCTCGTCCCGCAACTCGACGCGGCCCTTCTTACCCAGCAACTCCAACCAGCTGAAGGAGCGAGGCGGCAGCCGGCATCAGCCGAACCTGGACTGTCTGAGAGTCCCGGAACAAGGAGCTGCAGGGTGAGACACTGACACTGTCACGTTAAAGAAAAGAATAAATTAAAGCAATATTCGTGCAGTATTTCAGCGCAGCTGGAGTCTGTAGGCCAAGTGGTTCTCTTTGGAGCAGATGAAGCGTTTCAGGCGTCCTACAAACGCAGCGATGAGCATGTTTTTGTGCCCAGCAGCAGATCGTCCCGTCTCTGTTTCCATTCCAGTGGATCTGACTCTCATTTTAATGTACTGGGTGTCAGAAAGCTCTGGTATCCTTTGTGTTTCATTCAACAATACAGTTCCCAGCTGAACTTCTCAGTGTGGTTAGATTTTAAATAATGTCTGTGTCAGATCTCCGGATTTGTATATTATCTAACCCTGGATACAAGCTAACAAACGTGCTGTTTTTTTATATAATCTGGCATAATTTGAATGATTTATTCTTTTATAGTAATGGAGACAGACGGCCAACTTCAAATGGAGGAATGTGAGTTGAGTGTTTGTGGTGTTTTGGGGTGGCGGTCCAGTAGGAAAGCCTGGAGCAGCATGATTTTTGATGCTTCTTCACTTACATTTTAGTCCAAAGGAGTTCAAAATCGCTAAAGGAACCCCGCTGTGTTCTGCAACTAACATCTCATTTTCTGTTTCCTTTCCAACATCTTTGGTTTTAAATGAGATTTCTTTCACGACGGCTTGATGGTGATGGAGGATCTTTAATTTCTCCAGTGAAGGATCAACATTTGGCATGACCAAATGGGTGCTTCTTTGTTATTTGAGCTCATAAATATTTTACTCGGCAGACAGTTAAACAGGATATTACACATTTTAAACTTTCTATTCCACTATTTCTTACTGTGACTGAAGTGATGACGTTCCATCTGTTTGAATCATTATGGATGTTTTTCATCTGTTTCCCTTTAGTTGTTTTCTTGTTGACGGGATGACTTACAAACTAACAACTGGGTTTCCATTAAAGTTAAAGGAGGTTTGGGCCAGAATAGATCTCTTTTAATCTTATTGTGAAACAAGAATTTTGTTCGCCCGTTTTCTTTAATATGTTGAGATAAAAGACTTTATTCTTCTTATGACCTTTTCCTTCATTTGTCATGGGACAATTAAATTCAGGATTATTTAGGCGGTTGGTATCTATGAGTGACGCAGGTTATAATAATAAAATGTAGATCTTCCAGATTGAAATGTTTCTTTGAGAAAATTGTGTTCCTCTATGAAACAGGGCTCAGTTTGATTTTGGTTGAAGTTTAATTGGATTAAAGGGGACTGTAATGTGATATTAAGTATACATAGAGGTAATACATAGTGCATTAAATCACTATTAAGTGAAACTTTGCTCATAAACCTGTAGAACAGAGAGATCTTAAAGGGACCACTGACTCTGGATCAGCTCTGCTCCCACTGACTCCATGAAATTCAGTCACCATCTTGTGGCTTGTTTAGGAACAACAGTTTGTAGAAATGAAGGAAAGAAATAAGTATTGTTCACTCTGTTCAAATTATTACTTCTTTTTCTCCCGTAAAATGTGTGTAACATTCACGAGCAGATGTTATAAAAGCCTAAATTGTTGAGTTAGCTCAAAGACGGTGCACACAGTTTATGCAGGAGATGCCGTGTGGAAGTGAAGTTCTCTGTGTCTGCAGCACTGTGATCTGAGTATTGATGCGTTATTGATGCTGATAAGGTTCTCTGCCTTCCTTTACTGTCCCAGAGCCCATAGACCAGACGGCAGGCCTCCTCCGGGAGGAGGGCGACCCAAACCTGCACCCAAACCCAAACCCCACGTGCCTCAGTGCAAAGCTTTATACGCCTACGACGCTCAGGACACAGACGAGCTCAGCTTCAACGCCGATGATGTCATCGACATCATTAAAGAGGGTGCGTCAGGGTTGAGATCCATTTTTAGATGTTTTGTTTTTCAACCTAGATATTTCAGAATGTCATATTGTGATGGCTCTTGTCCGTCAGATGGCTCTGGGTGGTGGACGGGACGACTCCGTGGAAAGCAAGGACTTTTCCCCAACAACTACGTCACCAAGATCTAGAAGCTGCGGACTCCCTGGATGAAGACCCCCTGCTGCATCCCTGCTGACCCTTGAGGAGGACGGGATGGAGCTCACACTCAGAGACAGAAACACTGTGAGATTCCTTGAGGAGAGAAAAAACAAAACAAAAACACACTTCCTCTTCTACTGCCTTTGTAGTCCATGAATGTAGCTCTCACTTCCTCCACACCAAACCACCATCAGGCTGGAGATGAGGCTCTGCTTTAAAGATGAGATGACTGCTCAACCCTGGGGTCTACTTTATCTGCATCCCTTTGAGTACTGAACAAAACTATTTATTGTATTTATAGCTCTCTGTGTTCTTCTTACTATCATTTATATCTCATTGAGGATTCAACATTTTGAAGTGTTGGAATGAAGTATGCTTAATCTGTGGGATCAGGCTGTGATTTTTATTCTCAAGGCGTTGATTTCTCTAGCTTAAAGTCAAATTGCTGAATCAGAGGCGTCTGTCTCGGTGTCACAGCTGGAGCGGCTTCTGCTTTAGCGGGAATATTTATTTTGATTATTAAACTGCAGCTACTTGGAAAGGAGTTTTGGTAAAATCATCACACTGTGATTTTTAACAATTTTAAAATATCAAAGGAATATAAAATTCTATGTCTGGTCAACACTTGTAAAGAAAAAAATGAAGAAACCCTGGAAATCCACCTGCATCTTTATTTGTTTGCTGTTTTTGTTTTCCTGTCACACCGTTGTATGTTTGGCTGTGTATACTGTAATCTGGGATGGTGTCTGTGGTGTATTAGCACTTTATTGGTACAGGTACTACCTTGGACACAGACATCATCGCCCATTCACGCCACAGCCAGTAAGTCCAGTCTATGAAGGACGAGTCGCCAAGCTACCAGTGGGCTAAGTTACTGAGAAGGATTTGTTTACATGAAATGTTAAACAGGCATTTTAGATCTGATTCTGTATATGTTTGTATCTAGGAACGCACCTGTTGTCGGTTTGGATTTAAATGTTTTGTATTTTCTCCGAAGGATTTTAGTATTGTGCTTTTTGTCTGCTTTTTTTTTTTTTTTTTTTTTTTTTTTTTACTGTTCAGTTACACAGTAAGACTTCTCACACACTAGGGTTCATGGATTTTTTTTTGTTCTTTTTCCACTACAAAAGTTGCTTTTAGTAAAACATTCTGCATCACTGTTTCTGCACATCTTCTGCACCGCTGTTGTTACTCCCACATTCCTAATCCCTTTTTCTTAAATTAAAAAAAACAAACATGTCACACTCTTGTCAGTGAAAACTGCTGGGATTTCTGTCAAAGGCCTTTTGCATTGTCAACTAAAGTTTGATCTTGGATGCTTGAAAACATCCATGTGCAATACCAAAAGTAGATTTTAATAAAGCATGGAATATTTTACATTTAACTGCTTTGTTATATATATTTTTTTATCCTAAGGTAACCCACTATGTTCTTCAGTGTTATTTGGACAGAATCTAATTAAAAGATAAACATTTGACCAAAACATACTAAATAATTACTGAAATGAGTAAATACCGGTACGTTTTATCTTCATATCTAATTTGTTAATTCAAATGTCAAGTTTTTATTCTTATCGAACTAATTGAAGTTTTTGCTTTTTCTGGTAACATTTAGAAACTTTTCCCATCGTGTCAGCAAAGTTCTAGTGAATTTTTTTTAATTTTTTTTTATTTTAGCATGGAAGAGTTACACTTACTTTTTTTTTTAGTATGACATATTCATGAGGCTAATTTAAAACTGGCTTATAAATAGTATGAAAATTCAGTTGTATGCTGTTAAATGTCAGATCAGTGAGATCCATTTTTCTAAGCACTAATATGTAATAAATCCGTGGTCAGAACCTGCAGGGAAACAGTCCTCAACCTTCTTTCTGCACATTCTTGTGAATTCTTTATAGACAGGCGACTGCTCCCAACGCTAAAGCATGTGATGCTGTAGAATTTGTGTATTTCTGGTATTGGTTAATCCTGTAGTGTCACTGAGGTCTGATCCGAAATGGAACCACGTTTCCTTCATCCTCACCTGCAGCTGGTCTTTAAGTTTAAATAAAACTTACTGAAGAATCCAAGCTTGGATTCAAATCTTGCTGAGAAGCTTCAGTTGCTTTGATCAACCACCATTAGGTTTTGCTTACATGCCACGTTTTTTTTTTAGCATGAAGCTCATAGCATGTTGTTTGTGTCTGACTCCAATGAAAAAATCTCTGCATGTTGACTGGACTGGGTGCATCTCTGACGTTTTCCTGGTATTTCTATCCAACCTTGTGGCTGCAGCTGGTACTGCACCTGAGCACAGGTTTCCCTCATCTCAGTCCATTTCCAGATATAAATCATTTATGGCCATCATATGTGGTCTCATTAATTATCAGTGCGGACTATGGAATCATGACGTTCGTTTCATTAAAGTGCTTTAATCAAACGCATGATGTGCTTTTAGAATTCAGTTTTTTTTTTCCTTAATATTTTCATAGCAGCTACATTTTGTCTTTGTTCAGCTTTACTGTCAGAAAACGAAGGTGAATTTTCTTTCATTGGTGATTCAGTCAACCTGCAGCCATTTCTAATAGATCCTGGGTTTTTTTTTTTTACTTTTCTTGAAAATATATGTATTGATAAATAACTGAAGTGGGTCATCTCTCTCATTTTGCTCAGGATTCAGGCTTTCATTACAAACAAATCTCATATTGAACTGGACGCTTCAACTATTGATTAGGAGAATCTGACACCAATCTGCAGTGGAAAAACTTGAAAAAATATTTTTGCCATTTGGCTAAAAAGGATCAAAGCCAGTGCTCTGACCCACTGTCATTGATCAAAGCAGTAACTTTGATCTATGGTCTTACTCATCCGGTTCCTGAGTGTGCAAAAGTTTAAATTTGACCTTGACCCAGTTTTCTCAAGGTTGTCCCCTTTGCTGCCTGAGGAATGTGCTTTTGGATTTCACTTTTCTATCTGCAACGGTTGCGAAGATATTTGGTGGACAACCTAACAAACACACACTGACAATTACATCATCGCCTTGAAGTGGGATGTAATGATTTTTTTTTGTTGTGCTGAATTTTTATCCACGTGTCAGTTACGTCAAATTTCATGTTGCTGCCAAATCGATTATTCTTTGAGAGAGAAGTACAAAAAAATTAATGACAGGAGGTCTCAGACACCAATTTTAATGTATGCAACTTCTGTTTGGATAAAGTTTGTTACCAATATGAAGTTTTTTGAGAATGTAGCTCAAATCTTGAAATTCTTTGATTTATGAACACACTCACATTCATAATTTTCTCAGCCACACAAAATAATGTTTATAGATTTTCATCAAGCAGCCGAAATCCACCCGTACATCTTGAGTTTCACAGAAGACACCCAGGAGAAGACTTAAGAGTTATCCAAGTTTATTAATATTTTTAAAACTAATATAAATTCCACAGAATATGATCCTGGTGCCTTTAAGTCAATGAATGCATGGATACCTGCTTTAAGTACTGCATTTTAACACTCCGTTCAAGATATCTTTTTCTTAATATTTATCAGAGTGAAAATACATGGCCTCAGTGCACTGTCATATTCACTACTACTCATCTACCCCTTTCTCTCTTGTGCAAGTCTATGCGAGTGAGTTAGTCAACAGTATTAGTGTTTTTCTTGACGCAGCAGCCAAAGTGGACGCTGCTGCTCAACTACAGAGAGACAAAAGGGAAGGCGGATAAAATGGTTAGATGGGTGAGAACAAACACTAAATATTTATCCCATATTGAGCCATGTATTACTCTCCGGACACACACTCGCACACACTCACTCAGTATCAAATTCACAGAATGATCCCAGGTCGCAGACCGATGTGAAATTTCTTACAAACATGTAGACCTGAGATCATCTTACAGAAACCCAGTTAACCATCACAGGCCCGTCTGTAGGGAGCAACCCCGACAACAAAATTAAAAAAAAAAAAAAAAAAAAAAGCATCACAGCAAACTTCAACAATCGTTTAGGTTAGAAAGAACAGTCAAGAGAGGGACGTGACATTCCTACTCTGGTTCTATAAAATACATCAGATGAAGATGACGACTGTTTTTTGTCAGATGAAGGTGCTGGAGGGAGGTGTGACTGTAGCAAAGCATGTGCATATCCTGGGAGTGACGCGGACATCAGTCTTTTTCCACTCTAGGAATACTGGGTGTGCACTAATACAGCGGCTGATCTGTTAACATATTTCCCTAGATAGGAATGTCTTGATTTACTTAAAAAAAAAAAACATCTTTCACTAACAATCCACATCTTCTAAACATAAACTAATCAATACAATGATTGGTAAAATTAATCCTGCAATGTTTTAGTTTTTTTCTTTTTTTTTTTAGAGGCTGACATTCTATTCTAGTAAAGCAAGGCATTGGGTTTACAGAAATGCATCTTTACTAGAGCAGCTATCCTCACCTGCAAGTTGTTAGGCCGTGTTAAGCCCATGTTATATGTGCAAAGAAATGCATTGCTAGGAAACATGCAGATAAACAAAACAAACATGACACTTGAGGAAACAATCAAAAGCTACATAAAAGCTTCATAAATACAATAAAATCTTAAACCCTTAATGGAGAATTCTAGCTGTTGTAGTAATATGTGATAGCTGGCACTCTAGGCTCAAAGCTTTATTGTCAGATGTTTTTTTTCTTCTTATCTCATAGTAGAGTTGCGCAGGTAATTCATGCCATCTTTGGTTGACTTCAGTACTGAAAAGAAAATATGAGCTCAAATTAAATTTTCAACAGATGGGGGGGTGTTAGAAAAACAGCATCAACTCTCAGCAGACAACTGCGCCTCAATGTCCACTCTGCAGATGGGGCACTTCTTATTGGTGAGGAGCCACTGGTCCACACAGAGCTGATGGAAGAGGTGCATACATGGTAGGCGTCTGGAAGGACAGAGGCAAAGGAGTGAGAAAGAGCCGCTCATCATTAGTTTACATCACATTCTGGATCATCACACAGCAGAGTTCATCGTCTCAGATTCTTTGCAATCATACAAACCCCATTAAGATTAGAATAACAATGGAAATATTCTATATTATATATAAAATATATATAAAAAATATAAAAATAAAAGATAAAAAATAAAACAATAAAAAAATTAATATATATATAATAATACAAAATATAAAAAAATTAAAAATCTATTTTAAAAAATATTTTAAAAAATTACCAAAAATAAAAAAATTAAGTGTGGACATTTATGTCTGCGTTGAGTTTTCACTTCTTTTGTACCAACAGAGGGCAGAAAACTCATTTATACTTGAGCGAGTGCCAAAAAAACGCTCAGTGAGGCTCATTTTCAGGCACTCTGGGGTTTTCTGCTGATTACTATACCTTTGGGTTTTTTAATATAAATGATATCTCAAGAGACGACCACAAAATGAAACTGCACCTGCCATCCCCACATCTGTGTTCACACACAGACACACACACCTGAAAGCATAATTGAACACACTCCGAACTGTGAGCAACAAATACCCTGGAGGGGCGCGATTTACCTGACGTCCTCCCCTTCCTCAAGCATCGACAGACAGATGGTGCACTTTTCTTCTGTGTCTTCGTCTGCCCCCTCATCTTCATCTTGCTTACCATGCAACTTTCTCTGTTAGTGGGAAAACAACTGAAATGTGACTTTTGATAAGAAGCAAATGAGTAAAGCTGCCTCAGCAGACTCGTCCCATATGGTTAATATTCCTATTCCCTCTCAGTTATACACAGCAAATTAAACACTAAGCTGAAACATTAACTTGACAAATGCATTTGCGTCTAAACAGGAAACTACATTTTGAACAAAATAAAAAAAACAACAACAACAAAAAGAAAAACATTGTTTGGGGACAGAGAGAATGGTCATTTTGTCCTGGAAAAAAACAAACCCTTTTTAAACTACGCTAGAAAAAACATAAATAAAATAAAAATCACAATTATCCAAATTAAAATTATTCTAGTGCCGAATTGCCTGGCCCCCCCCCGACTACTACTAACAACTACTGTACATGAGAGCGGAGACATGTTTCCAAATCGATTTGTTCATTATTTCTCACCGATTCTGGGGATGCGTGCATATTTTTCCCAATAGATGCCCAAGCTTCAGGGGTTAACTGTTGGTCAATGTCTCTCTCCAACACCTTCTGTATTGGGTTGCAGGGTGTTAGATTGCTTATTTAAATACATTTGGAAACTTTTAAGAAGAATTTTCCCCAACAATGTCTACACACCTACAATCTCACACACTACAGTATTGTGCTAAATGTTGGCAAAACATTAGAAATGAGCACAAAAGACCAATGTGCACTCTGTCCCAGAGTAAACTGTAACAGACATGCATAACTACAGTATATACATCGTCAACAACGTCTGATCAACAGAACACATATAGCTACGCACACACAGACTCAGATGCTCACCTTTTTGTACTTGTGTGGGTAAGTGCACCTCTCTATGGTTCCCTGAGAGGCTCCTCGGTTCACAGTCCCCAGTCTTTCCTCGAAATGCTGCAGGTCCTGGACGGAGACAGTCGAAACAATCCTTTAACCAAGAACGATACGAATACGAAATAGCAGCAACTGTTCCTTGCATTGGTGCATTCGACCGCCTGTAGCTTGGTTTTCCATTGATAAATTCCCACAAAGCCTAGTTAAAGTCTGTGACTCAGCGGCTCTTACTGGAGCCTGAGGGAGGAATCCATCATAATTTTGATTAACAGCGAAATGCGGCAGCAGCACTTAGTTTAAGACATTAAACTGAGATACTGGTAACTCCAGTGAGGAAGACAATTGAAGGCTCTGGGAAAACAGAGTGAGCACACCTGCACTTAAAACAAACACTAAAGGGGGTATTATACACTGCCCTGCCAAAAAAAAAGTCACATACTCTAACATTTCGTGGGACTGCCTGTAGTTTTGATTGCGGTGCGCATTTGCCGTGGCATTGTTTCGACAACCTCGTACAACGTCACAGCATTTATTTCTGTCCAGAATTGCATTAATTTTTGGCCGATTTCATGTATTGACGATAGGACTCAAACCACTCTGCAAGGTCTTCTCCAGCACATCCCATAGACTTTGAATGGGGTTAAGCTCAGGACTGTGGGGCCAATCGATGTGTCAAGATGATTCCTCACGCTCCCTGGACCACTCTTTCACATTTAGAGTTTGATAAATTTTGGCATTGTTGTCCTGGAATATGATCGTGCCATCCGGGAGAAAAAAATCCATTTATGGGATAGCCTGGTCATTCACTACATTCAGATACTCAGCTGACTTCATTTTTTTGCTGAATAATATTACTAAGCCTAGACCTGACAAACCGAAGCAACCCCTGATCACAACATTGCAATTTGCTCATTGAAACCCAAACGGTGACTTTTTTTTTTTCGGCAGGGCAGTGTATTATATCCAGTGATCTTTTTTCCATGACAGCTATGTTTAGCAAACTCACAGAATATTCTACAGAAACGAGCACAAAATTCTCAGGATCCCCCACAATGTGCATTATGCTGAAGAATTAGTTACAAAGAAGTTTTAGTCCAGTTGTTCCTGCTGATTGTAATTCTTGTTTAATAAATATCAGGGAAAAAAATCTTTAGAGAAATCCTGCTCACACAGCAAGCCTCATTCAACAGTAGAAATTACACCTAAAACAGTCAAATCCCAAAACAGCCAAAGGCACCACTTCTGGACTTTTTTTTTGTAGGTAAAACGTTTTGTGAAAAAAAAAAAAAAAAAATCAGGTTCAAAAATAATGTCCTTGACTAATACTAAATAAAAGACTTTAGCGACAGTAAAATAAAAACAGGGCTCACCTCATAGTTTCTTCCAATGCCAGATGAGATGTACCGAATGTGGGGGTAGGTCACTTCAGATATGCCAGTGTGCTGTCGACACAAGCAGACATATTTATTTCATGTATGGTCGAAAAAATTAGAAATAAAAGGTCTAGAACACTGAAGATTGTTATATTTAAACTTATATATGATCAATTTAGGTTTTGTGTAGGAGTTGTACATTTTTTTGCATATTTTATCCAGTTGTACTTTGATTAAATATGTGTCAGCTTACCATCGTGAAAATATCCTAAATAACTGACAGATATCGGTCTCTAATATCGAATATCAGCTCCTTATTCAGTGAAACTGTGGAGATAAATTGCTTCATAACTCAGAGGAATCTTATATTCTAATATATATTGTTTGTTACTTAAGTGACCTACATTATACGATCCCTCCACACTGATATTTCTGATTTTTCAGAAACACTTCTGATTTCTCACCCTGACTTTTCCTCTTGAGTTTACTGAAGAAAGTGTTTCCAGGAAACTTCTCTCTATGTCTGTGAACTGGTGGCTCTTGCGAGTTTTCTCGATCATCTTCTACATTTTCCTCATTGATTTTCTTCTCCCCTTTCTATCTTATACACAAAGTTGAAGGGTATGATTTCTGACCTACCTAGGTTTCTCTCAACTGTACACATCGGTAGAATTCATGCTTTCCAGATCTTTCATTTTTAAACAATAGAAACTCTCGAGCTCTCCCAGGATTCATGCTGCTGCCCAACTCTTAAATCTTTTGTGCTATGTCATTAATATTAATGAAATGCAAATAAAAAGTGTGTAATACTCCTAAATATAATTTTAAAATGTAAAACGTGGTAAGAAGGTTTCATTGCATTTATCAGTTCCCCTTTGAACATTTCCATAACACTGCCATAATACTGATACTGTGATAATTTTGGTCGTAATAACTGTGATATTAAATTTTCAGACTTTCATCTCTGGTGATGATGAAAGCCATAGCTGGATTCAAATTAAAACTAATGAACTCTGCTGAGATGTTTCATCAAAATTCACTTGCATATCATTTGGTTCTCTGTCTGCAGACCTCAGTTCTGACTGTGCACACTGCGCCAAGCTGAAGATGTGCTGAACACGTTTGTGAAGCAGCAGCATGTCTTTGCTTACACTGGCATCGATCGCACAAGAGAGAAAACCAATAATTGACAACTAATGTTTGGACGTTTCAGGGCAACCCAGGAAGAACAGCAGTGAAACCAGTACTTGGTTAAAATTTGTCTTCGAGCTTAAGGATTTGTTGAATGTGCAGTTGAAATGCCTGACGAGTTCGTATTAATTGCTACTAAATTATTCATAAAGTTCGCCAAACCATCCTTGAAATAACTGATGTTGTAATAAATAAAGAGGCCAACGCCATTTATCTAAAACAGACTTCTTATAAAAGCGATTTTTTTTTTGTTCTCATTTATGCTAATGTATGCAGAGGGTTAATCTCACCATGAAATGGACGGGAAGGTGGTGCAGTCTGGATGCAGTGTGGTAGTGGGATAGGTGGGAGTGCAGATGCCCTGAAGGGTACGGAGCCATAGTCACACCAGCCTCGATGCCAAGCTCCCTGTAGGAGAACACACAGGAAAACATCAGATCAAACTTTCCCTCATCAACGCTTAGCCCAGTAATCTACACATCAGAAATATGTAGGATTTAAATGGTTGACATTTGACTGAATCCGTCCGTCTGTCACGCCTCTTTGCCTCTGATACTGACCATGCTGCTCTCTGCTCAGGCTGGCGAGGGTGGGAAGACATCGTCTGTGGCACATGGATGTGATGTCCATGGCCGTAGTTGGGGTGCATTCTATGCGGGTGAGGAGGAGGACGCTCATGTGCTCGTCTGCAAGAAAAGGAAAATTTTGTTTCATGCACTAATTTGAATACTTACAATCAGGAACAAAATAATCCAAGTGGTTGCTGGCAGTACTCACGTGGGGTGCTGCAACATCCTGCGCCTGTGGACCTCAAACCTCTGCAGCATCTCGTGTTGGTGGAGTCTTTGCACCGAAGCCCCAAGTGCCGGTATATGGGGTGGCAGGGTCTGGTGGTCCGCAGGCAGGTACTGGGCCAGCGGGACGCTTGAACTGGACATGTGATGGGTAGACAAGGGAGGGGGAGGCGCAGGAGGCACAGTGAGGGCTGAGGGGTGAGACGGCAGAGGGGGATGAAGGGTGACGGTGTGGGGAATGACGTAATCTCCTTGTGGAGGGGGCTGAGGTGTAAGCTGGGGGTTCCCATGGGAATGAGGACAGGCAGAGGAAGGCTGATGATGCAGCGAGCGTGCCAGAGGGCCGTCTGGATGTGAGGAGAGAGAAAGAGGAGTCAAATAATAATCAGTGAACGCTTAGGTCACGATACAGGAACTTTTCCACTTGAAACAACGTGAGTCTGGTTTTGATATTCACAATTTCCGGGATTTGTCAACATAAATATCAACAATCCTGTCCTCATGTTGTAACCCTAACACTGCAATGGCTGATGCAAACCTTCTGTCATTAATGTGACGTGTTTCTAGCAAAGACAAAACAGTCCAAGTTCATTACTGCGAGCTATCACTTATAAATATTCATCGAGTTTATTTTTGTTCCCCTTGGTGTGAACTTCCTTGTTTCTTTCCCAAGCAGCACTTTAATGAGCATAAGCAGAAAAGAAGGAACGTTGATGTGTAGCATCAAAACCCAATTCATCCTCCTAAACCAGTGGCAGACATGTTTTGGATCCTCGCTGCATCGGATCCAAAACAAAAGAAACTTGTGATATTAAATATTTTCATTCAACATGATATTAATGTGTGCCGCTTGGGTCAAGTGAGATGCTGGCATGGTTTTTCAATACCATAAACAATAAAAGGTTACAGCGCCAGTTTGTTTAATTTGTTGATCGTCCTCTGTGGTGTAGCACTAGTACTTTGGCACCTTGCCTGCCTGCCGTTGATCAAACAGACACACTCCGGCAGATTTTTTTTTTTTAAAAGATTTGATTTTTTTTTTTTCCATTTGAATTACCAAAAAAAGAGCTAGAAATGCATTACAACTAATGTATAATAATTCCGAGTGAGTAGGAACCTGCCTGTTTTCCTTTATTAAGTAGAGGCGTGTACTCACAGGAAGAGTGCATGTAATGTCTGCAGGGCTGGGGTTGTGTTTGCGGCTGCGGTTGAGCCACCATCGAGGAGCTGAACGAGTCCACCGCAGCTGGCTGACTGGGTCCGGGGGTGGCCTGTGAAACGTAAGCGGGAGGCCACGACGTGGAGCCCGGGCAACACGGGTCAAAGGCCGACGTGCTGCCATGGAAACTAGCCCCGCTGTTTCCACCGCTCCTAACACTGCTGTTGCTCAGGTCCACCGGCAGCGTTTGCTGTGGAAGGAATGGAGACGTCAAAGAGAAGCACAGAAACTCTCCTCTTAAAAGCAATGAGGAGTCTCTGGTGGATGAATGGGCTCACCTGGTCGTGATAGTGGCCTGTATTGCTGCTCCTACTACTGTTGCTGCTGCCGACTCCAGTGCAGGGCGCGGGTAGCGCGCTGGGTCGCTCCACAGGACAGCTCGGCTCTTGAAACGGCAGGGTTCCTGGCGGCTGTGGTGCAGGGTGGTGAACGTGGTGGATGAAGTGGTGACCGTTGCTGTGGCTGTGCAGAGAGCCGCTGGTCTGCTGAGAGGACGACGCCTGCAGGCAGCTTGAATGGGAATGGCTGAGAGGCAGGTGACCGGGTGAGGGCCCTCCGCACGGGGAGTGCTGTTGGCAGCAAGACGGGAGTCTGGGCATGGCTGTGCCCGTATTTATTCCTGTTGTATCTGGTAAACTGGGTCTGTGGTCATCTGGTGGCAATAAAACACACAAATAGGAAAAACAAATTCCTGTTAGGTGAAAAATGCCAAAAGGACAAAAAAATGGTCAACAGATGTCTGTGAAGGTTCTCAGGTATCCAGGTCCTGGTTATCCAAAGCTGTTTAAATCCATCCACTGGACTCTCATCCAAGAGACTTCTTCAGTCCTGAAGGTGGCTGGTCTTGTCCCAGCTTATTAACCCTATGGGGTGTGGTCAGTGCTATTTACATGTCAACAACCGTAGTTGAAACCCTCCTCAAAGGTGGTTGATGGGGGTGCCAGGGGGTGTCAAAGGGGGGCTGTTGAAATGCGAGCTTCACCTTTGGATACTCATGATAGTCATTAGAATGAGACACATCACCTGGGTCAATCTGACCAGATTGCTCTTCTTCAGGTTTCCTTTCATTTTAGCTGAAACTCTTTTATCACACATCACAAAGTGTCAGGTGTGATGTGTGATAGAAGAGTTTCAGCTAAAATGAAAGGAAAGGTGTTCAAAACCGTGAGACCAGCGATGTTGTTTGGTCTAGAGACAGTGTCACTGAAGAAAAGACAGGAGACAGAGCTGGAGGTAGCAGAGATGAAGATGCTGGGGTTCTCTTTGGGAGTGACCAGGAAGGATAGGATCAGGAATGAGTACATCAGAGGGACAGCACATGTTAGAGGTTTTGGAGATAAAGTCAGAGAGGCCAGACTGAGATGGTTTGGACATGTCCAGAGGAGAGATAGTGAATATATTGGTAGAAGAATGCTGAGTTTTGAACCGTAAGGCAGGAGGCCCAGAGGAAGACCAAAGAGGAGGTTTATGGATGTAGTGAAAGAGGACATGAAGGTAGTTGGTGTGAGAGAAGAGGATGCAGAAGACAGGGTTAGATGGAGGCAACTGATTGGCTGTGGCGACCCCTGAAGGGAAAAGCCGAAAGGAGAAGAAGAAGAAGATTGCTCTTCTAATGACCCTCATGAGTAAACAAAGTCTGAAACTCGCATTTCAACGACCCCCCTTTGGCACCCCAATCAACCACCATTGAGGAGCTGGTTGGGTTTCAACTACGGTTATTGAAATGCGAATAGCATTGACCACACCCCACAGGGTCAATAAACTGGGACAAGACCAGCCACCTTCAGAACTGGAGAAGTCTCTTGGATTAGAGGCAAAACGTCTTCAAGAAACTTTCTTAAATCAGTCCAGTGGATTGATTTAAAAACTTTGGGTAAATGGTCTACAGCTGCTGACAAACGCGTCGTGTCTTGTCTTCTTACCCTGCGTGGCTTTACGAGTTGAGCCACTCGGCCTCTGTATTTGCATACTTTCAGGTACCGAGCCTGGGCAGCTAGTGGAAGGGCCTGGGGCATCATTGAGCTCTGAGGTAGAGGCATGATGGGAAGATGACGATGAGGACGACCTGACTGTTTGAGGGTGAATGCTGCCAGATGTTGTTGGGACAACTGAGAGATCTGTAGGAGAGAAAAAACAAAATGATGACTATGGAAAGGGTTTCATTAAACTTTAATTTGATTAAATGATTTGTAGATGATTATTCTCATAATCCAACTGACCATCTGAAAGGCAATAACACTGGAAAAGTGTGTGCATCTCTGCAGATGATTAACAGTCAAGTAGAGATAGCCCTCATTGTGTGTGTGCACCCCATCTCCTTTCCACGTTCACAAATGAAGTTACTCGTTCTCCATAGAAATAGCAATAACCTAAATACTCAAAGTTCTCTAATTTGACTATTGTTGTGGTCATAAAGTGATAACAAGACCAATATTAGACTTCCAAGTTTGCTTTTCCACAAAAGTATATGCTTAACTTACAAAAAAATATAATGCAAAACATTAAAATAAGTACCATCTTCATCAACGGTGAGGTCCACCACCTCTCCAGCATTCTGGCGCAGTGGTTGGATGACAGTAGACAGTCTGTGACGTCCACGAGGCTCCTGGAGGCGATTCTGGGAGCAACTACTAGCCCAAATTCTGCCCAAACCCCCAGCCGAGCGAGACCTGCAGACACAGAGACACAAAAAATCTTTACAGTCAACCGCAGAACAGAACGCCTCTTTACTATCAGAAGTTACAACAGTGTTCATGCTGCAGACACAGTACCTTACAATTCTTAATTGTGCATGTTGTGTACATGGTATTTTATTTTTCTTCACTATTATTTAGGAACATCACTTGTGGTTGCACCGGAAATGATTGCAAAAGACGAATGGCCACACCAACCCGATGGCCAAGACGAAAGAAAGACCTAATACAGCTGCTTGTAGTGAAATATTCTTTAACTAGAAAGACCCGTGTAAATTAAATTTGCTTTCACTGTTGTTTCAGATAATGTTCTCTTTGCTCATCATTCATGTTTTCACACCTTGGTTGACCTTCGTCTCTTTCTTGCTGTACATACTGCTCTGCTCTTACCGATATTTGGCTCTCTCTCGTGCTCGCTGCTTTATTCTGTATGCTGTTCTTCTTTCCCGAATGCGTTGTCTCTGTCGCTCCAACGCGTCATGTTCTATCACCATATGCCTGTGTCTTGTCTTTCTGTCACGTACACCCATTGTACTTTTGTGTTCCATAGAGTCTTAACTTCTTCATCTCATTTATGTAATTATACTCTTTATGTGCTTCCATCTACCGTGCTTTAGTCTCACTTTGGTTTCATTTACCCTGCTTTGGTCTTTTTCCCTCTATATATAGATTCTTTCATGCTTTCATTGTAAAGCGAACAATAGTTTACTCTCCTTTTGCTGTAATTTACTGCTCTACCTTCCATCTGCATGTTTACATGCCCATTGCGTGTATGTGTGTGTGTGTGTATGTGTGTGTGTGTCTCTGTCACAGGGGGACAGAGACACCCACGGGGATCAATAAAGTTCATTTCATTTCGCTTCATTCTTTGCTACGTTGTACAGAGCGATTTGATATATGGTTCTTTGTTCCATCTTTGTTCCAAAGTGTGCTTTGATCTTTGTTACAGGCGTGTGTACCAACCAACCAACCAACCACCCAACCACCCAACCAACCAATCAATCAACTAACCAACCAACCAATCAACCAAGGGATGAGCACTATAGAGCGATATATATTGCTCTATGGTGCAGACAGTTGTCATCTCAGCTCGGACCGCCCCAGTCTGACCACTGGGGAGGTCAGACTGAGGAGGATATATATTTGTTTTGTACCCTTTTTTCCCCAACAATACTTCTCCAGTTAGTTAATTGTCTCGCTCCAAGGCTACTGTTGCTTGGCTCATGGCTCTCTGAGACTGAAGTGAGAGGCCAAGGAATAGCCACAACCCCCACCTCAGTGCTGTAAGGACAGGTGAACAGAGGGGGATGGAATGAGCCCGGGGGACGGGACACAAGAGCGGGTAGGAGAGTGTCGTGAAGAAGAAAAAGAAGAAATGTACCTTAATAATCCCTTGAGTGGAAATGATTTTTTCACTCAAGTCTACATTTCACACGTGTGTGTGTGTGTGTGTGTGTGTGTGTGTGAAGAATTTGCTGCATGAAATATGTATCATAGAATATTTTTATAGAATGGATTGATATTCAGTTCATAGCCTTTCTTCTGACCTGATATTCACAAAACAGTGAAGACTAAAAGGATGCAATTGAATAGAGCACAAGAAATAAAAACATGACTCATTCTGAGACAACAAGACATTGATCAACAAAAGGATCTTCCATTCCTTTGGTCAGCCTCTGGGCGTTTGTATCGTTTGGGACGTATGCCATACAGAAAATGACCCACCTTCAGAGTCACACTGAAACCAGTTTCCCATGAAAAACTACAAATATACTGTAACACAAATCTAGCAAGGAACACATTACCGTATTTTGACTGTGTTTTGAACAGGCATTCGTGCACACCCCTTATAATACAAAACCATAGAATGCCATATGATGCAGCTTTTGAGTTAAAGGCAATAAATCTGACCGTCAAAGTAGGAAACGGAGCTGCTGCACGTTGGAGATGGCCGCGTTGTTTTACTGCTGTGCTTCAGGCACTGTTTGTTTAAAATGTGTCTTACTGCATCCAACATCAGCAGCAACAGCATGTTACAAGAGGCCTTGCTGATGTAACAATCCAACCGCATTCAAAAAGAGAAAGCTTTTTTTTTTTTTTTTTAACCTTTGTCATTGGAGTGATTTGGGCGTTTGACCCTTTACCTACGGCCCTAGCGCCCTCTCTCTTTTTTATGTCCATAGTTGTATTAACGTAACTCCGTCATAGTTTGACCAATTAGAAAAATTCCAACGTTGTTGGAAAGCTGGCAATTACAGGTGTGTGCATATATATATGGTACACTATGGTAGTCGCATGAAAAAAAGTCAATGACAAAACACTGGAAGAATTGCATGATTGTTACACGGCTTCTCAATACCGTAGCTCCTGGAAAGTTTGTTCAAACAGAAAAACTCCAACACTACAGAGAGCTAAAAACCTGTGCTTTCTGCCAATATATGATGTCTGGTAAATATACTAAGGTAATTTGAAACAGGAAAATATTCAGCGTTGACGGAAGATGAGGGCGAAAAAGATTGGAAAGAAATAATTAAAAAGAGTGGACACACAAGTGGCGTTTTTTAAAAACAAATATCAAGACCATCAAGAATAATCAAAACGTTGTTCCACTTTGTACAGGAGAACAATTTGGAGGAGGCCTCTTTTTTCTTTTTTGTCTATGCTTATAGTTATATTTTACACTGACTCAAATAATTACTGTTGACTATTCTAAACATGTATAAGCTCACATTTCAAATGTCAAAACAAAACTTCACAAGTAATAACAAAATTTATTCTCATAAAAGCCATGAAAAAACAAATCTACGTAGAACCTTTTTAAGATCCAACGGTGCACAGTGTGAATTCTTGCAATTTTTCAAATGGTCTTAGAATTTTGATCAGGAGTGTATGTACACAGTTTTTTTTTCATTAATAATTTATTGTGAGGCTTATACTCAGGTGCGCTCAAAAGTCCACAATTTACGATGATCTGAAAAAGATTTGCTTTAACCACATTTGTATTTCAATGGAAATGCTTTTCTCTATGCTGTTTGTAACTGGGGGATTCCCATTAGCTCACATTGTCTTCCTTCAGTTGTTTCCTGTGAGTCATCCTCCACTTCACATTGCAAATGGAATGAAGGAGGAAGCTTATTGGCTCTTGTATTTAACAAACAGCCAAAACAAACTTGTCTCCACACACAAACCACAGAGCAATGGGGATGATGAGCAGAGGGGGGCGCAAGGTGTTTATGTTGAGATCCACTTGGTCAGACTCTTCTCCTCAGGGAGCAGCAGAAGCCACTGGAGACTGGTTCTTAATTAAGTAGATCTGGGATTATTTTGTAAATATCTGTTTACCACCATGACCCCCTGAGGGTAGAGGTGACGGCAAGAAAAAAAAAACAAAGCATTGTAAACATGAAGACTATGGGAATGGGTGTCTTGGCAAAGCTGAGGTTGTTCATGCCAACGTGCCGGAGGCCCTGGGGATCAGAGGCAAAGAGCAGCCTGCAGACATGGGAGTTCAAGGGCGTCAGGAAAAACACTGTGTAGACTGGCAAATGATGTGAAGCATAAAGGTTTGCAATGAAGAAACAGAAAATATTTTTTAAAATATAATATTATTATTACTATGCATGCAAAGTTTTATCTTTGAGACAAGCATCAACTCCAATCACATGTGATGTACCGTATTATAATTATAGAGGCATTCCAGCCCTCTATGATAAAACAATTTGATTTCACATTATGTTCCTCCTTTCTCATTATTGGAAATATAAAAACAGATATTTACCCAAAACAAATATGTTGCACGTTTCAGCTTTCTTATATCAAAACTTTTTCCCTCAAAATCTTACTTTAGTTTGAAAATGTATATAAAAAGCTCCTTAACAGGTGAACCTTGTGTAATATTTACAGACCATGTAAGTAGAGTATATAATGTCTAAATGACATAGGGATATAAAATGGATGACAATTCAGAACATGTAAACATAATCAAGTGTATTATTTAGCTTGAGGCCATGAACCCCTTCACCTCCTACGTTAAAAGGAAACGGTTATTTTGTAGGTTGATATATTTTATTCCTTTTAAATACAAGTACAGACACATCGTGTTTTCTATATGGGAAAGATATCCATCGGATTCTTAGCATTTTGCCATCACAGAACATCTCATGAACTTGAATCCTGTTTTGTGGCCTTACTGTTACTATGAGCTGAAATACAGAATCAAAGAAGCAACTGCTCAAGTCCTTATTTTAAGAGATGCATATCAGCAACATAATCCTCGTTTATTTTAACTCGCTGCACTGAAGAAACACTGCCAAACGCACCCTCAAGAGCACTGTTAAAACAGTGGGATGCTTTTTTTTAATGTACCACTTGAACTTGAGAGAACTGTGGAGAAGGAATGATAGCAGATAAAGAAGTCCACATTGACCGCACACCACCGTAATATGAGAAGAAAAAGAGGGTTATTTTGTCAGTATTTGACTAACATTCAGAAGTATGCTCCTTTAGTACTGCAGTTCGCTAAAAGAGTATTTGAGCTTAAACATTATATACAAGCTGGGAATGAAGACAGACGTGTCTGAATTCCACCCACAAGCTACAGGGACGCTCTGTTCACAAAAGGAGGCATTGCTGGGGAGTGACAGATGAAAATGTACGACAAAAACGGATGTAGTTGGTAGTTATAAATCTATTAATATTAAACTACATTTTTCTCAAAAAGGTAAACACTGTTGGAACATGAAGTAGCTTGTGTGACTTGTATTAAATCAGAATGCATTAGTCTATGTCTATTCACCAATTCTCAATTGATCAGGTCACTTTTATGCGCCTGTAAAAAAGTAAACTCTGTTCATACCAAGAAGCATGTTATTGTGATCATCCACTTTACATGCTATTTAGCATCATCTTAAATAGATACACAACTTTTTTTTTTACACTGGCAGTTACAGAAGACGTTGGGAATTAGTAAAACAAAAATTAACATTCTGTAATATTTGGAAAAGCAAACACAATGTGCAAATAAAACGATGAAACAGAAATATATACGATGAAAAAGAGCTGTTCTGCTTTCTGTGAAGAGCAGTCTCACCATACATGTCCAATGTATGACAAAGATTATGTGATGAGTTTTTAAGAACATTGTTGGTGAGAGACTATTTGTAAGATTGAATTAAAAATTGGATAGAAGCTACATTTATTTTGAAGTAAAAACATTAGGATGGACGCAGCCCTGAAAGCTCTCCTTTATAAAAGTTGGGCTGTGTGCAACCATTTATGTTTCTTGCCTGTGCATCGTGGGCTTTATCGTTGTTTACACAACTTACATATAATAAATTGTGCACAGGTCGAGTATGCATGTCTATTGGTTGATTAAAAAAAAGTTTTAATATAAATTAGAGGGGTTTGGGGCTGTTTTACAAAGCTGGAATGATTTAAATTTGTTTATTTTAAATGGAGTAAATTTGTTTGAGATACAGGCAGATTGACTTACGGGCTTCAGTCCCTTGAGTGGTTATCTTATAGGTTTGACTGTAATCTTCACTATGACTTTACACTGTCCCAATTTCCCCTTCAAAAGGAAAACAGTCATTCTTGGTCTCAAGTACGAAACTCATTTTTATGTCCTGCTGAAATGAATAAAAACAAGTCTGCAGGGTGTTGTTTTTGGAAATGTTTTATGGGAATTCAAATCTTTCCTGATTTCTGGTGTATGTGTTACAGCATGTATAAAGATTTTAATGTTTATTTTTACCTCAAAGCTATCAACCACAAATGTGATTCGTGTCTGTGGCACTTGTTTTTCAATGCTACGTTAATTATAAGTTTTATTTCCAAGTTTATTTCCATGATGGTGATACTTGATTTTTCGATGAAAAGAGTGCACACAGAACAACCTTTCAAACTGCATAAAGTGTGCGCTGTTTGCTGTAAGCATTAAATTAACAAAGACCTTGTCATGACGTCTTCTTTTCCTGAACAATGAAAGCCGTGGATTCTGTGAGAAAAAGAAATCCGCTGGAGATGCTCCTTCCCACCTTGTGCTCATTTATCCCGAGAACCATAAATCTGGGAGATGTCAGCAATTCCTATTCCCACCTCACCTTCTGTGTTTGAGGTCTTAATGAATTTAAAAGGTAATTAATTATGTGTCATTCATTCATCTAGCTGACTGCTTATTGCGTTTTTCCAGGTCACAGGGGTTGCTGGAGCCTATCCCAGCTGACTTATGGGTGAGATGCGGGGGACACCCTGAGCACAATGCCAGTGCACTGCGTAGCCACACGAAAGAAAAACAACCACTCGTGCTCATATTCCCACCAAGGGGTGATTTAGAATGATCAATTCACCTAAGCTGCATGTTTCTGGAGGTGGGAGGAAGCCGGAGAACCCATGAGAGAACCCAGACACAAAATCCGCATAGAATCTGCATATCTTAATTTCCCTTTTAATTACCCTTCGGGGGAAAAATGTGTCATTGATGTAAATTTTAATGTACAAGCAATCGAGGTTACAGTTTTTATAAATTATAGCAAAAAATAATATTATTTTTAATCGATACATACAACCTGGGCTTAAAAACTGGTTTCAATATCACGGAGGAATATCTATTACAATCAGACACACAATCACACACATGCACACACACATACTGTTAACATTTTACTACACTGCAACAGAGCATTTCAAAATATAAGTAGCCAAACACAAATGCCATAACAGCCCCGACCTCGCAGCTGAAGAGAGCTCTTCATGTCCTACAGAAGGAAAACAACATATGACCTGTTACACCAAGATGCTGAGAAGCTTTTAACCTCACCTGAAGCTCCAGCAGACATCATAACTTACAAACCAAAAAAAAAAAAAAAAAACAGCACACAATTACATTCCTTACTCTGAAAAAAATATTGACTTACAGGCCAGCGGATGAACTCACCCTTGACCAATCTGCTGTCCTGTCTTACATCTTGTCAAGCCCCTAACCACATTTGGCTCTCAGGAGCCTAAAACTGATATTTATTTGACAAACTTAGCTGCACTTTGAAACCAGCTTTTCTTTTCTGTTTTTGGATTAGTGTTTAGAACCTGTGAAAGAGGAAGAGGTCTTTCTCTTTCTTAAGTCCTTTCAGTCTGTGGATTATCCTGATAAAGTATCATCTTTACAGTCCTACACAACTGAAACCACTTCTGACACCAAACTCCCCCCGCTGGTCTTGCTTCTTTAAAACTCCTGCTGATAGGACTTACTGAATACTGAAGACATTTTTGCAACAGATGTTCTTTTTGGGTCACTCACTGACCAGCAGATAGAACAGAGCACAGACATCAGTCCCTGAATGCAACATGTTAACAGTAAACTGATGTCTTCAAGTGATCAGTCAACAGATGGAATATCTGAGAGAAATTAAAATAATAAAATTTGAATTTACATTACTTTTGATCAAATAAATAATCAAAAACAGTATTTTCCACTCTATAAAGCGCACTGGATTATAAGGCGCAACTTCAATGAATTGTGTATTCTATAATTTATTTCATATACAAGGCCTACTGGATTATAAGGTGCACTGCAGATTTATGAGAACATTACAGGCTTTTAGGTGCGCCTTATAGTGCGGAAAATACTGTAATTCCCGATGACAATGGAGAAAAACATACTAGAAATTTTCTCAACACTATAAACTCTGCTACAGTCTCATTCAACTCACAGCAAGGGATAAAATATTAAGAAAAATGCCAAACGGCAAATGTAGAATTCATGTAAGAACATAAATCTGCTGCTTGCAGAAAAGAGAGGTGCCCACCTGAAGCCATCTCCGACCGTCACAATTTCCACCTCGCTGTCAGTAGAGGTGACATTGATCTCCTCACTTGCAGGGACAGCAGGAGCAGGAGCTGGAGTCGCTTCAATCACCACCACATCCTCATCCAGAGCACCTGCAAACACGCCATGAATTTAGTAATGGGCCGGCACATACCTCAACATCTGACAAAGCAAACAAAGCGTCCAACTACCATAAAAACAAAGAGGCTCTCTGCAGGCCTGCCTGACCCATCCCCCTCCCCCCCATCCCTCCACAAATGAGGAAATCAGTTCAGTCGCTGTTGCATAATGACAAATTAATTTTGAAATAGCAGTTTTTGAAGGGAACTATTTCCCGTTACATACCGAGGTACGGCTTGAGGAGTGCTGGAAAAATTCTGTCTGTGGTTTATAAAAGCAAACAACAAACAAATCAGCATAATCAGGTTTCTGCACTGTCACATAAATCTACTCTAACACAGCACACCGACACTTCCCACTTCTCCCGGTCAATGTCACTTTTTTTTCTCCAAATTCTACGACTATAACCAGGTGATTTGTGAAAGTGAGTGTTTCTCCAGGGTTGTTGTACTAACAGCAGCATGAAACTAAAGGCTAGGGAAATGTAGGTCATCAGAGATAAACTGAGGTTGGCTTTTTCCATTCACTTTCCCACAATCTGTTACGTATTTGTCTTTCTATGGATCGGATACCACTCCATCTCAGCCTGGAGCGAATAACTTCACAGGTAGCTGCTTTCAGAGATCCAACAGACAACTGGAGCTTGAGAAGTTTCTTAAAGACAATAATTCATTTATAATAATGTTTTTATGTTCTACATGAAAATTAATTCAAATCAAGACTCCATGGGCTGAAGAATCATTAAATTACACATTCATGCCTCCCACACCTTCCATGGATCCTGCTCTCATTTACACAGTTAAAAAAAAAATGAAAAAATTCTATTTTGTTTTTTAAAGGCATTAAGGGAAAAAATGGTGAAAATCTAATGGAAAATAAAAATAGAAAAAAAATAATGACATTAGTAATCTTGACTACAATTATAATTGATAATGATTTCTTTACATCCACATAATTCTCTTCATTTAAAGACAGAATGTTTACACACATCTATTCAGATTTACCAGAACAACAGATCCATTATTAAATTCAGCTGACAGCTGAAAATCCAGTGCACCGGAGCCGATGAGAGCCTCTTTTAAAACAACAGTACACATTTTTATGCCGGAGCAGTTGGTTGGTTTGTGCACATCATGATGTGACCTCCCACTCACTCTCAACCATGTGTCTCCTGAGAACTGCTGCAGTTTTTCTCTCTGGGTTTGGGTCTCTCGTGAAGCCTTCACGTGGTTTAACAAACAACAAACCATTACTTACAACATGCAGAGAACTGTAACTCGTGTGTGGCTACAGTCACCTATGTTGAATATGCAGTATGCTATGAGGAAGATGTTTCCTGTTACACATACCTCCTTTAATTCTGTTAAAAAGGTAGTCTTTATCACTTGCCTCCTTGCTTTCTCCTGCTGTAAACAAATGTCCTGATTTCCCTCTGAGACCAGCTGTTTCTATGCAAAGGCTGCCTCCCAGTAGCATCCAAATTTTCTCCCACCTGCCTCTCACCACAGAGACACAAACAACTTTCCATTCTCCCTTCGGAGCACGGCACAAGAAACATTACTGAGGCCGTGGGGAAAACAGTGAGGGGAGTTGTTCAAATTAGATACAGGTTCCAGCTGTCAGTGCTGGACCACTCCACAATCAGAAAATAATAGATGTCCTTCATATGCAGACTGGGAACTGCAGCAAAAAGCTATGGCTAAGACGTAGGAGCACTACAAACTTGTGCCAACAGGTACAGAAGGCTGTATTTACTATTGCAGCCTGCCAAAAGCAGAGTGGAGTAGCCATTTCTGTATCAGCTGCACTGTAACCATTTCATACGTAGAACTACACACAATATTATTATGTAACAACTGCAACATTGATCACCTTGATTGAAAACAAAAAGCAAAAAAAATTAGCACGTGAATGATGATCAAGCTGTATTTTCTGTGATGTTGAACTTCATTTTTACTGGGGATTTAACACAGTTTAGGTGAAATCCGTTTTTACTTTTTCATCGTAGGGATTTTTGCGCTACTATCAAGCTGTGCCTGACTGAAGTTTGATACAAGAAAAGGGAGTGCGGAACATTTAGATCTAGGCTTTGATGTGCATTATCAACTAGAACTGATTTTGAGGAAAGCGTAGATAGAAAAGATATCAAACTGTTCAGACTGCAGCGGTGGAGGACAACCACCTTGCTTGATCTCTTGCACTTATACACCCATACTTTCAAACAACCACTGATAAGACTCCTGTACTGTGAGAGTGTCATGGTTTGTAATCACCTGTGGCAACAGAAGCGCTGTTGGGCTGGCTGATGGTGCTGCTGACATCGACATAAAGCTCATCTTCTACCTCGGTAGAAGACGGCGAGGATGAGTCACTACTTAGCTCCTCGCTGGAGCTACTGGTGCTGTGGAGTAGAGCGTACTTCCTCCGTGCAATAACTTCACGTTTCTTCCTCTGCAACAGAAGCCGCTCTTTTTGCTTCTGAGTCCGCTGACCCCCTCCAGGAGCGGCTTTCATGAAGCGTTTCCTATGCAGAGGCCGCCGGCTGCTCAAACACTGCCGCTTCAACAATACTGGCTCAGCCTCAGATCGCACCCACTTGTGTGAACGATTTCCCCGAGTTCGACCCAAGACGGGCCGCAGACCAACTCCGGTGGCTCCTCCTGTTGTCAAAGACGGAGATTTATGTTGGCCGCCTGTCGCTCCGGCCTCTCCATCTTCCTCTGATGTGAGAGTCTCTGAGTCCCCGAATTGCAAGCTAGAAGATGGGGATGATGCACAGTCACTGAAAGAGGATTCTTGATTATGTTCATCCTCACTGGGGTGCTGTAAAAGTTCTACCCTCGGACGCTGAGGGGCCAGTGAACTCTCACTGATGTGGCCATCCTTCAGCGAGCAGTCTGAAGGCCCGGCTTGTTGGCCTTTTCTTTTTCTGCGCCCAGGAAGGCTCCGTTCCGAGTCTCTGAGCGTTCCGGTGTCCCTCAGGGAAAGATGCCTGGACTCACACAGGGTTTCAAATTCGCTGCCTGCCTTTCCAATCACCTCCACGTTGTTAGGGAAGCTCTTGGCTGCATCCATGGGCTCTGGGTTCATCAGTGGCTCCTTCAGATGCTCCTGTCTGCTGGTGGCCTCAGGTGGTACCTCACTCTTCATGGTGGCAGGTACGTCCTCAAAGGGCAAAAACCAAGTGTACTCTCATCAGCTCCTAAACCTCTATCCACAGCATCTCACAAGATCTATAAAAAACAAACAAACAGAATATGAATTAGTCAGGTAGGCTCCTCTGCTGCATGTGTGTCAAAGCCCTATCATTACCGTTGGTTAGTGACTGATTCATATCTCAGGTAATTTTACAACAAAAAAAATGAGAAACAAAAGAGGTCACATCTAAATGGGGTTCTGACATATTATCTTGTAATTCACCCAGGAAACGCAATTTTGTTATGAATGGTAGTTAAAAGAGTAAACAAATGTCAACAGTCACCAATGACTCTTTCCAACAATAATCAGTCAGTTTTGTAAAATAATAACACAATCTGATCGGCCATACAAATACAACTTAAAATGCGGCAGTGGCTCAGTGGTAAAGCAGGCGGTAGAGCGGGTCGTCCTATGATTTCAAGATCGGCGGTTGGATTCCCGCTCCTGCCCAAAAAAAAAAAATACCCGGAGGTGAGCTGACAGTGGGAGGTGTCAGCTCACCTCTGGAGCACTGCCGAGGTGCCCTTGAGCAAGGTGCCGTCCCCTTTACAAATTGCTCATTTAAGGCGCACCAAGAAGGAGCTGCCTGCCACTCTACCTCCCTTGCATGCCTACAGGCCCCCTTGTGTATGTGTGTGTGTGCTACAGGGGTCTGTACACACTAATATATATATATGCATGCGTTTGAGTCATTAGCTAGAGTGTACATTCTTAATTTACCTTCGGGGATCAAAACAGTATATGAAATTTAAAAAACTTAAGATTAAAAAAATTAATGTGCTTTAAATATGACTGAATCTTAAAATGATAGACCATCCATTACAAACACACTTAAATTACTTTGACTAAATGTGGACAAACATATCATAACAACGCCTGATGTCTCTGGGCTTTCGTGGAGTATCTCCTAAACTAGAGAATGATCTTAGTAAGTGTTTTTTTAAGATGCATTAATGGATCTAAAAGACAAAAAAATATGAATGCAAAATCAATCCATTTACATAAAAACAAGACAAAATGTTAATTTATTGTGACACGTTTGATTCAGATCAATATGTTATGATCACGTTCTAATATAATTTTATTTTCTAATGCTGATTCCAAAACCTAATATTTGTCTATCAGTATATGCCAATTTCTGATTCCATTCAATATTCGTATGGCTACTGGCCACTTGTGCAATAAAAATCTGTTGAGTTGCATGCAGCTGTATGGGATGCTGTAGATGTGTGGTCATGGATCTGTGTGCAGACTTGTATAGTTTCAGATACAAGATCCAGCAGTATTAGAACAACCTGATTATTCTCATTATAAAATTGTATTTTTCATTAAATATTTTTGACGTTCCACATCTGTTTATTTTCCGTTTCTCTTACTAATTTAATTTTGGACTGTTGCACCATAAAATGAAAGCAAACTCTATTCCAGTGAGAATTTATGAGGCAATACACCCAATTCGGATTCTTAAGATTTGTAAATGATCAGACTTCTTTATAAATAACACTAATCCATGAACAGATGCTTTAATCTGCACCAACGCCACACCAGCAGATCAGTTTGGGCATCTTGGTTGTGCATTTTAGACTAAAACTCTCTCTCTCTCTTTCTCTCACTCACTCAAACTTACACAAACAAACACACACAGTTTACCCAGCAGCAGAAAAATACAATGAGGATCAAAGGTTTTGTATCCATTACTATTCCCTGTTATTCACACAGACTGTTCCCTCTCTACAGTGATTTTCACTGATGATCTGAGCTTTGAAACAGATCATCATATGACACTAAGGGCAGTGAGAAGAAAACTACACAACCACAGGCAGAAATGACTGCCTGTCACAATAAACACTTTTGTTCAACAGTGTACTACCCCAGAAATAATTGTGATAAACATTATTATCACCATAATACGGTTTGTTTCCTTGCTGTAATGAGAATATAATACTCATGAGGAACAACAGCATTTGTGTCCAAGGACAGAAATGTCCCTGCTGCTGGAAAAAATCCATTTCTAGTGACACAGTCAGACAAATTATCACCATGATAGGAAATTACAATATGGAAATTCAAATATGTCTTACGATGTAAAAGTAACCAAGGAGAAAAAACCACTGATGAAATGCAAACCCTCAGGGTTCAGACAGATCATTTGAATTCCGAATACACCAGAATTCATTGAAAGTGGTCCAGAGGGGTCTAGAGATGAAGATCAACCATGTCCTGTTTCTTACACGCATACAGATGGACGACAAACAGATTTTAGTGTGGGCTTGACATTATTATTGTATTGATGATACATAAATACACGGAAAACACAGAACCAAAATAACATAAAGGCAATGATCTGCTCCGGTGGAGTCCTTCACTGGTGAACACACCAACATATTTCCTCTCTTGATTTTCACACTCTTCTGTGTTTATATCTCAGTGAGTGGTAAAATAATCATCTTATAAAACACTTTGAATTACTGTAGTTTCTTCTCCGGCAATGTGAGTGAAAATCTTACACATCAGTGCTTGCAGAGTTTGCTGCAGGTAACTGCATTCACTGCAAATGTTCCCGCTTGCTTGACTCTGTCCAATAAATACCGATTCATCATTCATTCATAGACATGCTGGCTGTTACTTGACCTGAAACTACAGTGTTTATGACATTAGGGTGTTGTATTTTCTTGGTGTCGGGGGCTGAGTCTGGTGCCACTTGGCTCTTTCCACCTGATCACACAATTCACTGATGAATAAGTCCTTCAGAGGAAGCTGCGCAAACACACACATGAATTCAGGGGCCTCCGAGGACACCACTAGTTTATTTCTATCAAATAAACGAGTGGTATTTTTCTCACAGCAGATTATAAAATGATGTAAAAAGAAATGGAAACCAATCCAAGATGTGCGTCTGATAGAGAACTGCTGAGCTACTGACAACCAGTGCGCTTCTGTGACACGACTGACAACCGAGGCAGAGCTAAAGCAGCTCCATTTATTAAACTACATCCAGCCTGAAGCTGGATATAAACGCTTGACATTTACAATGAGCTCAGCTGCTATCAGTCCGGGTGACTCAAACGGTACTGGAGTGAATAAGGCCAGAAAATTTAAAAAAAAAAAAAGGAAATACATGATCATACCATGTTAGTAACCGATAAAATGATTTCGATTTTTGTCTGAAGTTAACCCCGAGTGGATTGCTAGCCACCTAGCCTAACACATACTCCAGGCAGAAGACAACAAAGACTGCACGTACCTTGGCATAAGTCGTTTTTTTAATTTGTCGCCGTTCTTTTTGGAACATGTGATGTTGAATCCTGAGGGGAAATTATGACAAACGTTGACACCAGCGATTATCTAAACGCTAAACATAACTGGTACTCGACGGGCCTACGGAGAAATCCGGACCCGAGGACGACAGAGGCTAGGATTGTGAAACCGACAACACAGACCCGAGTCGATCGAGAGGCTAAATCGAAGGTAATGGGCCCTAGATGGCTACGAGCTAAGCTAACATAAAGGCTAGTCACACTTCACTCATCAAATATTCGACTATACTCTGGCATTTTGAGTCGCTAGGAAATCCTCCAGAAAATGAAAGATAGTGTGACTTCTCTGCTATCCTTCTATTGTAAAATATTAATTTGTCTCACTATTAGCCCTCGACGAAGTAGCCATTCCTGCCTTTCGATGTATCCACTCTTGTTTACCCAGCAGGTCGTCTGTGCGCTGGCTACTGCTATCAGTCTTTGCGCTCATCGCCGCAGGGGGGCGCCAGATCGGCGCTAGTCGTCTACTGCTTTACGGCACTTCACGACAGCTCGTTTCAATCTTAAACGTTTACAAGTAGAACGTGTTGATAAACATAATAACGACAGAGTAAGAGGGTACCATGAAATCGCCAGTTTTCGACTTGACGAAAGAGTCGAAAAGAGTTCAAGATGCTATCTGTTGTTACAGATATGCTTCCATTCCAATTATAATCACGTTCTGTTCGTTTCCTTCCTCACGCTTAATTCTAAATACTAGCGCGCCCACTAGTGGATGTACAGAAGACACGCGGAAACGTGATGAATAGATTCTCACCAATCTTCTTCTTCTCCTTTCGGTTTTTCCCTTCAGGGGTCGCCACAGCCAATCAGTTGCCTCCATCTAACCCTGTCTTCTGCATCCTCTTCTCTCACACCAACTACCTTCATGTCCTCTTTCACTACATCCATAAACCTCCTCTTTGGTCTTCCTCTAGGCCTCCTGCCTGGCAGTTCAAAACTCAGCATCCTTCTACCAATATATTCACTATCTGTCCTCTGGACATGTCCAAACCATCTCAGTCTGGCCTCTCTGACTTTATCTCCAAAACCTCTAACATGTGCTGTCCCTCTGATGGACTCATTCCTGATCCTATCCTTCCTGGTCACTCCCAGAGAGAACCTCAGCATCTTCATCTCTGCTACCTCCAGCTCTGTCTCCTGTCTTTTCCTCAGTGACACTGTCTCTAGACCAAACAACATCGCTGGTCTCACCACAGTTTTGTACACCTTTCCTTTCATTTTAGCTGAAACTCTTCTATCACACATCACACCTGACACTTTCCTCCACCCGTTCCATCCTGCCTGTACACGCTTCTTCACCTCTTTTCCACACTCTCCATTGCTCTGGACTGTTGACCCTAAGTACTTAAAATCCTCCACCTTCTTGATCTCTTCTCCCTGTAACCTCACTCTTCCACTTGGGTCCCTCTCATTCACACACATGTACTCTGTCTTACTGCGGCTAACCTTCATTCCTCTCGTTTCCAGGACAAACCTCCACCTCTCTAGCTTCTCCTCCACCTGTTCCCTGCTCTCACTGCAGATCACAATGTCATCTGTAAACATCATAGTCCATGGAGATTCCTGTCTAACCTCGTCTGTCAGCCTGTCCATCACCATAGCGAACAAGAAGGGGCTCAGAGCTGATCCCTGATGCAGTCCCACCTCCACCTTGAACTCCTCTGTCACACCTACAGCACACCTCACCACTGTCTTACAGTCCTCATACATGTCCTGCACTGCTCTAACATACTTCTCTGCCACTCCAGACTTCCTCATACAATACCACAGTTCCTCTCTGGGCACCCTGTCATAAGCTTTCTCCAGATCTACAAAAACACAATGCAGCTCCCTCTGACCTTCTCTGTACTTCTCAATCAACATCCTCAAAGCAAATACTGCATCCGTAGTACTCTTTTTTGGCATGAAACCATACTGCTGCTCACAAATGCTCACTTCTGCCCTTAGTCTAGCTTCCACTACTCTTTCCCATAACTTCATTGTATGGCTCATCAGCTTTATTCCTCTTTAGTTGCTACAATTCTGCACATTCCCCTTGTTCTTAAAAATGGGCACCAGCACACTTCTCCATTCCTCAGGCATCTTCTCACTATCTGAGATCCTGTTGAACAACCCAGTCAGAAACTCTACTGCCACCTCTCTGAGACACTTCCAAACCTCTACAGGTATATCATCAGGGCCAACTGCCTTTCCACTCTTCATCCTCTTCAGTGCCCTCCTCACTTCATCCTGACTAATCTTTACTACTTCCTAGTCCACAACCATCACCTCTTCTAGTCTTTATTCTCTCATTTTCCACATTCATCAACTCTTCAAATTACTCTTTCCATCTTCCCATCACACTACTGGCACCTGTCGATAGACTTCCATCCCTATCCTTAATCACCCTTACCTGCTGCACGTCCTTCCCATCTCTGTCTCTCTGTCTTGCCAACCTGTATAGATCAGTCTCTCCCTCCTTACTGTCCAACCCAGCATACAAGTCAGAAGCCCCTTGTTTGGCCTTTGCTACCTCTACCTTCACCTTACGCTGCATCTCCCTGTACTCCTGTCTACTCTCCTCAGTCCTCTCAGTGTCCCACTACTTCTGAGTTAACCTCTAACTCTGTATACACTCCTGTACCTCCTCATTCCACCACCAAGTCTCCTTATCTACTTTCTTTCCAGATGGCACACCAAGTACTCTCCTACCTGTCTCCCTGGTCACATTAGTTGTAGTTGTCCAGTCATCTGGAAGCACTTCCTGACTACCCAGAGCCTGTCTTAACTCCTTCCTTAAAGTCATGCAACACTCTTCCCTTTTCAGCTTTCACCATTTCGTCCTCTGCTCTGCCTTTGTCCTCTTCATCTTCCTCACCACCAGAGTCATTCTACACACCACCATCCTATGCTGTTTGGCTACACTATCACCTACCATTACTTTACAGTCTCTGATCTCCTTCAGATTACACCGTCTACACAAGATGTAGTCTACCTGTGTGCTCCTACCACCACTCTTATAGGTCACTCTATGTTCCTGCCTCTTCTGGACGAACGTATTCACTATAGCCATTTCCATCCTTTTTGCAAAGTCAACTACCATCTGTCCTTCTGCGTTCCTCTCCTGGATACCAAACCTGCCCATCATCTCCTCATCACCTCTGTTACCTGCACCAACATGTCCATTGAAGTCTGCACCAATGATAACTCTCTCACTTCTCGGTATGCTCTGCATCACTTCATCAAAGTCCAGCCAGAATTTCTCCTTCTCCTCCAGCTCACGTCCTACCTGTGGAGCATATCCACTAACAACATTGAACACCACACCTTCTATTTCTAGCTTCAGACTCATCACTCTATCCGACACTCTTTTTACCTCCAGAACATTCCTAACAAACTCCTCCTTCAAGATAACTCCTATTCCATTTCTCTTCCTATCTACACCATGATAGAACAACTTGAACCCTGCTCCTAAACTTCTAGTCTTGCTACCTTTCCACCTGGTCTCCTGGACACACAGTATGTCTACCTTCCTCCTCTGCATCATGTCAACCAACTCTCTTTCCTGTCATAGTCCCAACATTCAACGTCCCCACTCTCAGTCCTATACTCTTGGTGTTCCTCTTCTCTTCTTCGTGCGAACACACTTTCCTCCTCTCCTTCTTCCTTCATAGATTCTCACCAATGTGACATGGCAGTGCATTATCAATTCATTGCATACAAGAATGGTAATGACAGGAAAACGAAAAGCGGCAGTCAGATTTAAATGCAAATGAAAGTTACTTGAGAAATATTCACACACACGTGCGCACACGCACACATACACACAAACAAATACAAATATTTAGTAGAATCCAATTCACCATTCAATCCACCATTCAATTTATAATAATTGATGTAGATTAAGTAATAATGGAATGTGTGACGTATTCTGTCTAACGTATGTGGTATGACTGTATGTCTTTTTTAGCAGAGGTGAATAATTTCCCTTTGGGATTATTAAAGTGTTCTTCTTTCGTTCTTCATTCATTCTTCATTCATTCAAACTTCTGTCCATGTAATTTTTACGTAGATTTGTATCGTTGAACCAAATCTTGCTTGTGACAACTTAAATTGTCGATTTTTTTCATCTTGTCAGACATATACAAGTCAACATTAGAAATTCAAAATATATTTCTCCTTCCGTGATTCCTCGACCACTAACTCAACCACTGTCATGTCCTCTTTTACTACATCCATAAACGTCCTCTTAGCCTCCTGCCTGGCAGTTCAAAACGCAGCATCCTTCTACCAATACAGTATATTCACTATCTCACCAATGTATTCACTATCTCAATAAAAAATAATAATAATAATAATAACAATAACAATAATATCTGCTCAGAACCACTCATTCTGACACTGGTAAACTACTCAACTTTCACTTTACAGTAAATAAGTGGGTAAGTGGTATTTTGTGCACTTACGTAATACGTAATATGATTACTGTAATGCAATTTTTCATTCACCACCCGTCTCCCAGTGGTAGGCGGCGCTGTTGTGGTTACTGGCATCATAAAAGGTCAAAGAAGAAGCTGAGCTCCGTCAGGCGTCGGCGCGCACATCCGGTCGTTGCAATCCTGAGGTAAAATGGCGACGGGTGCCATTTCAACCGAGAGTAAGAAAATATCCGAATTAAGAGTTGTTGACCTTAAGTCGGAGCTCAAGCGACGGAATTTGGATACATCTGGTGTAAAGAGCGTTCTTATTTCAAGATTGAGACAGGTAACTTAAATTCTTACCTAATTTCTGCAAGAAAAGAGGGCAGGGTAGTTAGCATCTTGCTAATATTACGCTGGCCTGTGTCTGGTCCGATAAACGTTCTTGGATGTCTGTGTGTTGAAAAAGGATAACATAAGTTTATGGTTGCAATTCAGGCTATCCACCCAGAGGAGTTTTAACATTTTGGGTGGGTGGGTAAAGTGTTTACTGTTTTTGTAACGTATCGACTTTTTTGGACCGATCTACGTGATCTACGTCACTGGTTTTTAGTGACGTCACACAGCAGACTCTGACTGTGTGTGTGTGTGTGTGTGTGTGTGTGTGTGTGTGTGTGTGTGTGTGTGTGTGTGTGTGTGTGGACTTTGATCTTATTTAATTACTGAACCCCACTTGACCAGGTAATTTGCATCGTGGTGACAGTAAGATAATGAAAGCATGCACAAGATACTACTTGTGCAGTGCTATCACGTATTTCTTACGTGCAGAGGTAAACATCAGACCTAAAATCACAAGGCTTATGCTTCCCTTCACAATTATACCCAGTCTAATTCTGCAGGGCTTAATCTAAATTAAATTATTCGGATTGAAGATATTTCAAATCAAGGGTGTCTCACCATGGGTTTTGGTCAGTCCACAAATATCCGATTGAACCCATGAAAAGAGTTCAAGCTCATTTTTTAGTTGATGGTTTGGACAAAATCCTGGAGTGACATGGAGTACATGCATTGTGGTGCTGTTTGTATTTTTCAAATAGACTCAACAGTTGCCAGTAATTTTATCACATTAATGTTTGAAATGTATGTTGCTTTTCCAACAACAGATTATAAATGAATAACAGACTTGAGGTACAAACGTTTGTGAACTCTGAAGCAAGTGTGTGTGACTTAACCACTGACATGTCGGCCTGAATGCTGCACCATAACACAACTCAAGAGTTTTGACCTTTACAAGAACGATGTAATAACCAACCTAACCAGTTCTCATCCTAACTAAGGGTGGCTCAATTGGTATGGTTGTATTTGTTTGGTAGTTTTTTTCTAAATAGTTGTAAGGGGTGACTTGATTTTTTTTTAAATTGTTGTTTGTTATTAAAATGCTCATATTTTTAAAGGCTGTTGAGGATGAAGGTGATGACCCAGAAAACATTCAGATTCACCTTCCGACAGACACACCCCCACGGAAGGCTGGAAAAGCTAAAGGTAGACTTGATCTTAAGTTGATCAATAAAGGTGGCGGGGTTATACGAGTACAAATGCTATTGTTGTTGTTCATGATTTTAAGTGTCAACATGTGTTAACTTTTAGGAAAGAAAGTGGAGCCGGGCCTGGATGTCACAGGGGAAGAATTTGTGCTCGCCATGGTGAGGATGGCACACACTTGTCTTTGAAATATTTGGATATTATTTGTGTTCCATTTAATTAGAGTTTGCTTTTACAAACCAGTATATCAGTAGTTTCCTTTCATTGTGAAAAGGTTCTGTTGAATTCCAGCAAATGCTTTTGTGCCAAGAAATTCAAGGGTTGAGAAGCAATAAGGAAACACAATTAATCATACCCCTGTGAGACTTACATGCTTAGATTTACCGTTTATGAGGTGCACACATTCAACTAAGACACTTCAAGTTCCATGTTGACGCACAATATGAAAGCTGGGACAGTAACAACATCACCATCATGTCACGGTTGATGTACACAATATGACTTATGACAATACTGCAGAATTTTACACCCCTGCGAGGGGGTTATCCATGTTTGTCTGTATGTAATGGAGTATGATTCATTCACGTCTCCAAAAGCGACGTACAGAATTCCTTGAAATAAATTAGATTCATTAACCTGTGATGGGACATCAAAATCAGTCCGCATCAGCACAAAAGTTCCCTCTATTGAGGACATCTGTGCCCTTGAACACATATTTTCTAGTCTCATAGGATGAGTCGTGTTGTTTTCTGCACAGTGGTACAATTTTTCCTTACCAGAGATAAAACCGTAATGTATACTAAACCCTGAAAGACTGCAATAAGTACTTTCTTGACACTGTCCAACTTGTTTTTGTTACGGGGACTCTAATGATTAAATTATTGATCTGCTGACTTCAGTCTTTTCCTTTCTAGGAACCTGAAGAGTTCGAAACAGAAAAAGGTATGTATGCTGGCACGTTGATGCCAAAGGGAAAGTTAAGGTTGTTTGATTTTTACAGCTAACACATAGGATGACAAAACCCTGGCAGGCTGCTTAAGTATGGAAAGTGGTATTTCACGCATCTCTTTGCTACTTCTTGTACTTTTACCATCACATTACACGGCACCGAAAGGAGCACCGCAGTCATGATTCCTCAGGACTGACTCAACCTATTTATGGTGGTACATAAATGAATTATTGGATGTGACTTGGATTGGGTTCCCAATTCCCTAAGACAAATGAACAGACTGTAAAGAATCGTTCAGGTTGCTTCAGTGGATCTCAGGCTGCCTCTGGCCTTCAGCAGAATTCTCCAGGGAAAATGAAGACTTGAGCTTCACACTATCTGATAGGTGATGTGCAATCACTGAGGATCTTCGCCTTCCATTTGACATGTGACACAAGTGCATGAATGGATGATGCACTGGGTGGGTCAGAATGCCCTACTACCTGCACCACGAGGACTGGACACCTTCATAACTTTTGTCACAGGAGCTGGCCTGTGAATAATGCCTCAGTTTGGATAATTCACAGCCCTAAACCCAGACTGGAAACCTCTTGTAAAGATTCGTGGAAATCACAGGCAACAGAAAGATCAAGACATCATAAGTTCATCACAGATGTCCATCAAGATGACCCATTCGGATGTCAGTCTGATGTGTGCAGTGAAGAGATGGGACATGAATTTATGGCCTGGGACACTTGAGGACTGACTGATTACAGCTGACTGGCCACATTACAGTACATCGGGTTTGATTATGGAAGACGGGTTTTCAAGGTGTTCCGAAATCTTCTGATAAGACTTCAAGGATTTTGATTATCGAGGACATACAGAAAGATGTCGGAAGATTTCCTAAAGTTCATCGGCTGGAAATGCATTTTTGGCACCATGGGAAAACACAGTGGGATGAATTGAATTTTTTTTTCTTCCTCTATTTGAACTTTGTCACAAGACTGCTACCTGGAGGACTGCTACCTACACGTTGTAGGTAACATCTGGAAGTGTGGAGCACAGCATGAATGAAGTACCAAACGTGTGAAGATCTGAGGAGAGCTGAATTATCCCATTTTCAGTGAAGATTGTGTGTTTTGTGTCTTCCTGTGGTGTCTACGCCCTCGATGACCATTAACACTGAATGTGCTTTCTATTCTACTTTTCAGGTCAAGTATCAACCGACATGTCAATGTTAAAAGTGTTTTTTTTGCCATGTTTATCCTCATTAAATCCCTCAGATGTAACTGATACAGATGATGGTACTCGTGAAAATTCTAAGCCAGCAGCACCCTGTGAAGACAGCCTTCCTCAGCCTCAGCCTGAGGCTGAAGTCCTGGCTGAGGCTGAACCAGAGCCAGAAGCTTTGGAGCCTGATGCTGCTGATTCTGAGCCTGAGCCTGAGCCTGAGCCTGAGCTGGATGCGGAGGCTGAACGTGAGGTCGGTCCAGATGCCGAGTCCGACGTCGATGCCGAGTCTGAGGTCGAGGCAGACGCTGAGCCAGAGGTGGAGGCTGAAGCCATGACTTCCTCTAAAGAAGTTGAGGACGATCACCTGTCCGTCTCAATCCAAAATGAAGATGCCATCACCCTAGATGTTGACGGGGATGATCTCCTGGAAACAGGTAAACATGTGAAACTTCCAGATTCTGAGGCTGAGAAAGACACTGCTGAGCCAGAGGCTTCTGCTGAGACGAGCCCAGATGATGTCATGAAGGAGGAAGACATAGAGGGCCAGAATGATGATGGATCCAGGGGTGAGCACATGAAGAAAGACGGCAGAGACGCCTCGAAGAAAGCTGAAACAGGAGATAAGGAAAAGGATTCTGGGAAGAAAGGGCCCTGCACTACTGGGGCTTCAGGTCAAGCAAAGAGGTTTGTCTTTCTATGTCAGTTCTTTGATACTACCAAGTCAAGCTCGCTATGAACGCAGCATTGTGGGTAGCCTCAAGATTTTTTTTTCCGTAACGAGAAATGTTGACTGATGTACCTAATCCTGCCAGTTACTACTTTGATTTATTTTCCTGAAGTCGGTTAAAGTGTGCCATTTACCAGCAGCTGAGAAAACACCTCTTGTTTTGTTACTTTGACCTGCCCAATCGTTTTAAACCCTTTTCCAGTTTCCGCACAAGGCATTGTAAAAGCACAGTAACCCCTGCGATGGCAGCTTTTTTGTTTTCCTTTCTTTTCTTTTGGTCAAACGATTTGCTGTGAAGTTGCACAAACTTCCGAAGATTTCATTGGTCCAGGGAATAAATTGGCTGGCAATCATGATCCATCTCAACACTGGAAAAGCAATGAAGCCTTGAGCCATTGGTTCAGATCAACGTCTTGCCCATGGGATTTTTTTTTTCTTGTTCTGAAAATAACAAAATGTGGTGTTTGTGTGTTTTTCCACCGGATGTTTGCTTGCCACTTAATATCAGGGTTGTATTTACCTTCATGTCTTTCTTTTTGTTTGTTGTTCAAATATTTGCTTTGCAGCTCCTCAAGAGACAGAGATGGAAAAGATGAAAAAGGTAAGAATTAATTAATATACTTGTACATAGAATTATAAAATGCAGGAAAACATTCTTTGGAATTGGATCATTTGTGGCATTTCTTTTTATTCCCACCGTTAATGGTGCGTTTTATTCATCAGGAGTCATTAGCATTGGCGGCAACAGTACGTCTTCTCGTAACATATGGGTGAGCGGCCTGTCTTCAAATACCAAAGCAGCTGATTTAAAGAACCTGTTTGGTAAATATGGGAAGGTAAATGAAATGTTTTTAATTAGATGTTAAATATGTGTGAAAATAACAATGTTAATATCAACTAAATGTAGTGAATCACTGACGAATGAAATATTATTGAAAACAGGTTTTGAGTGCCAAGGTGGTGACAAATGCTCGCAGTCCCAGCTCAAAGTGCTACGGTTTGGTGACGATGACTTCAAGTACGGAAGTAGCGCGGTGCGTGACCCACCTCGACTGCACGGAGCTTCATGGGCAGCAGATATATGTTGAGAGGGTAAATTTGAAAAAAGAGATTACATGATTATAAATCTTTATTGATCTATTGTTACCTTTTTTCATTATAGATTAAAAAAAAAAAGTCAATCAGCGTCACTGTTTTTCAGGCCAAAAATGATCCATTCAAAAAAGAAGGATCAAAGAAGGAAGCAGATGACAAAGCCGGTTGCAGCAAATCGAGTGACAAACGCTTTTCCACGGGTTTAAAGATGATCACCAAGTGGGTTACAGAAAATATTGAAAGAGTTAAACCTTTGTGAATTTTAAGCAGATTTAACATTCTGTTGTTGTGGTATGCAGAACACCACCAGCTTACAAAAAAGAAGACAAGAAAATGGAAAAACTTTCAGAGGAGAAACAAGAGCCCAAAAGATCTGAGTCAGTTTCATCAAACTCTGGACCAGAGTCTTCAAAGAAAGATGACAGGAAGCATGGACGTAGGTTTCATTCCTCTTGCCCTTAATCCAGAGAATCCATAGGAGTTTCCCCAATAATCTCAAAGGACGGCTTAAATAACTCCTGTTTGTCTCCCTTGAAGAAATTTAGTTCTGAATTTTTTTTTCTCTTGTAGGGCCAAAGAGCCCAGGCAAGATGATGATGGTAAATCATTTCAGAGGTGATTTCAGGTTTGGCAAAACAAGACCGTTCAGGAGGGGAAGGTTTTTTGATAGAGTAAGAATAAGAATACATTTAAATGCATGTCAATGAGTTTTACAGATTTGTCGTCAGAGCATGGTTAACAACATTCTTCTTGCTTTTTTTTTTCCAGCCATTTATCAACATGAACTTTCAACGGCGGCCAAAATGGTTGATTCCCCCTGAGGAGGTGTGTGACTCTTTGTACTCTAAGTAAATCTATATGTTTATTGAGCTCTTTGACCTGAAATACTCTTCCCCCTGCTTCAGTTGGAGATGATGAAGAAACAGCGACCTTTTGTTAACAAGGGGGAGGACATCCTGCCATTTGAGAAGATGAAGGAGCAGAGGATGCGTGAACGGATGGCTCGAGTGGAGCGTGTCCGTAGAGCCATTGAGTTGCGCAGGTTTGTCTCAAGTTCCCATTCAGCAGTTTAGAAGTATTTCTATATTTTTGTAGCTCAGTTCTGAGATGTGAGCCTCTTCCCTTTTTTTTTTTTTTTTGTGATTTTAAAAGGCGCCGTGAAGTCGCTGAACAAGAGCGTCGGGAACGTGAGCGTGTCTGCCTGTTGAGGGAGCGGGAAGAACGGGAGAATCTTCTTCGGGAGCGACAGAGACTAGAGATGGAGAGACAAAAACTGGAAAGGGAGCGCTTGGAGAGGGAGAGGCTTGAAAGGGAGAGAGTCCGAATAGAGCAGGTGCAGCATCAGTGTTGGCTTGAATAATGTTTCCAATCTGTTGTAGTGCTGCTGATAGTTGTGTCTTCTGTATACCAGAAGATATTTCTATTTGTAAAAAGTTCATCTTTAAAAAAGCTTCATTTGTAGCTGCAATTGTCTTGCAGAATTCAAACCTTCTAATGGATGTTAATGAAATATGGCTTCTTTCAGGAACGGCGCAAGGAGGCCGAGCGTATGGCCCGCGAACGCGAGGAGCTGCGGAGGCAGCAGGAGCAGCTCCGTTACGAGCAGGAAAAGAGAAACAATCTGAAACGAGGCCGTGACGTGGATCAGGGGTATATATAGCCTAAATACACACACACACACACATATATATATATAAGAATATTTTATGCTTTATGAACTTGTTATGCTTTAATAGAAATAGTATAGAATACATAATCAAACAAGGGAATAGTCTTGAATTGAACTGCAGTATTTTCTGCACTATAAGGCACACTGGACTATAAGGCGCACCTTCAATGAATGGCCTATTTTAAAATTTATCATATATAAGGTTCACTGGATTATAAGGCGCACTGTTGTTTTTTGAGAAAATTAAAGGCTTTAGGTGCGCCTTATAGTGCGGAAATACTGTAAACTTTTATGTGGAATTGATCCTTTAGATAGAGAAATGTTTCCTGGTTAGCTTGGTGGACATTGACTGGGACATAGAATTTCACATACGTCTTGCAGCTTGCCATGTTGTTATCAGCTGTACCATTCTCACTGAACTTCCTGAAATGAAAATTATGCCACAATGTCATCCCAGTGTGGCAGTAAATAAGTTCGTACTGTTAACACACGAGTGCATGACTTCCGTTGCAAACACAAAAGCCGGTGTTGAAATATCTGAATTTCCCTATATTTTGGTCAAATATGATGTTGCTATTACGACTTACTAGTATATGCTAGTATCAAGGTTTTATCCTGCTACACACTGACTGGGACTTGTACATCAAGCCTATCCTCATTAAGCTAGCAATATAAAAGAGTGACACTGCATTTTTTTGAAATGTTACAACTGCCCTTATTCTGAGGAGTCATGAGATATGTCTGTGTTTGCTTCAGGCGAAGAGATAATCCCTATTGGAATGGCAATAAGAAGATCCAGTCTGAAGATGTCCGACTGAACCAAGGCTCAAACTACAACCGGAATCAGAACCGCTTCCAGAATTTCAGTCCCAGAGAAAGGGGTCGCTTTCCTAACAGTGGTGCTGACCAACCCAACACATATGAAAGGTCAGTACCTTTTTAAATCATCCAAAGACGGGTCACTTTTTAAGAAGTGGACTGTTCAGTTCAAAAGGAAGAGGCAAACTTGTAGATAATTAAATCATAGCTGAATTCCATTTAGCTTATTCAGGCCAGGGATTTGACCTAACAGATTGACTCTTTTTATTTCCTGCAAGTTTAACATTTTGACTCAACTAGTTCCTTTCTTGCCTTTGTTTAAGACGTCACCGGTTTGACGGTGAGCCGGAGGTAAAGAAGAGTCGCCCGGGTCCTCACAGAGAGAGCTCTGGTTTTGAGCGCTACCCAAAAAACTTTGAAACAGTTCGAAGGACTGAGCCTCCTCCTCCGCCTCCACGTACTGAACTCCGAGACACAGACCGGAGGGAAAGAGATGAGAGACGGCCAGTTCCCATGCACGATCGCCCTATGGGAGGCAGACCTACAATGCAGAGCATGTCACACAACCGCTCACCCAGGGATGGAGGGCATGGGTGGAAGAATAATGGTTTAAACGCCAACAAGGGAGATATTCGGTAAAAAAAACAAACTCTGCTGTTCCTGAATAACATTTTTTTATCCAGCAAGTGATAGCCTGTTTTCTTTGATTTAAATCTGACTTGTTGTGTTTCTCGGTTGAACAGAGGATCAATACGAATGCGGGCAGAGCGATCCAGCAGAGACGGTCCAGGTCCTTCCCTCAGAGGGGGCTCCTCCAGCCGGGGGAGGAGCAGCTTTAACGACCGAGACACAAGGCCCATGGTGATGGGGAATCAGGTCAGCATGACTTCTGACTCAGCATTTTTTTGGGTCCTACGACTGAGTATTCATTCAAAACATGTTCTCAGTGTGACTTGAAGCTGTCTTTAAGTCCTCATGACAATTTGAAAACTAGCCAATGAGTATTAGTCTTGGTCAGCAGATTTCATTTTTGGTCATTTAAATAAAAAAAGATGAAATACAAACCATTTTTAGTATGATGGTTGTATTTCTGACTTATATCTAAGAAGATCAGTTTCCTATTCATGAAAATATCACCATACTTTGTCATACCAGTTTTTGGTCTGTTGCTGCTACCATTTATTCATCATGACTGACTCAAGGTCTCTTCTTTGTCTGCAGCCATTCAGTTCTGGCCGGCAGGTGGTGGTGCAGCGTCAGAGCAGGGAGCCGGGATTGAGGAAGGAATGGCCTGGTGGATCAAGCTCCCAGGAAAGAACATTCCCCGATAATCGCAGAATGGGAGGCGGCCGAGGGAGCATGTTGTCTCCTGGCAGGTAACATCCAGTTCACAAATGATGGTTCAAAGTGGAACCATTGATCATTTCTGACTCTGTGTCGTCTCCTTCTGCAGCCACTCTTCCTCTGGAATGAACCGCATTGTACAGATCACCAGTAACTCCATTCCCAGCGGTGGCAGCGTGGGCGGGTTCAAACCCTACAAAGGAACGCAGCGGCAGTATTAACTGCAAGGAAAACTGACTTTTTTCGAACTCCTTTTTTTTAGGTGGCATATTTTTAGCCATGAGGGTGATTATGTTTTATTTTGTATAGATGAGTGTTGACCTCATTGTAGGGTTTCCCCCTGACAGTTGTGGTGTCTCCGTTTAAAAGCCCTCTGCACATGTTTTACTGAACAATTTGGAAGCTATTGGACAGCTCTAGGTCTTTGTAAGAACTTTTCAAGTGACGTTACCAACTTCTCCTCACATTAAGCATTGTATGTACATTTCCAATAGACTAGTTTCACATGGTGTAATATGTATTATTTTACTGGATTGTAGAGCTCATCAAGTGTCAGAATTATTCACTCCTATTGATGCTTGAGGGTGATTAATTTAAAAACTCATATTTTGTGTGCATATCCTGTTTTGTAAAGTGGGGTTTAATGTGCTAAAACAATCTCTGGCTGCTTTAGTTCCGATCTAATCATGTAAGGGTCCAGGTTTCTGAAAGAAAAACTGACTTTCAAACCTGTGATGGCAGAGGACTTCTGCTGACAGGCTTCAATGTTTTTATGTTTGCTACCTGTTCCTGTGATTCATTAAAATTTGATCACATCTGGTAAAGAACCTCTACTCTGATCATTTAATTTATTTACAGCTTGTCTGAAATTGATCAGTGCATCAGAAGTGCATCAGCCTGTAGAAACGAGCAGACATCTAATTTGAAAAAAAAAAAGAAACGCCTTCGATTTTATTTTTGTCGTACAACTATTTAGAGTTTTCATTTTAGAGCTGGATATGTTGATGCTGCTAGTCACAATAACCAGTTAATGGTTGTAGTGGCTTCAGTTTCTCACTGATTATGGCCAAACTGACCAGATGTTTCTCTCAAAGTCTATTTACCTCCCACCACATTGACCTTATTTGCTGTGAATCGCAATCCATTACTCTGCATACTTTCACACAAATCATCTTAATCGCTTACTCAGAGAGCCCCTCTCAAAAAAAAGATAAAATCTGCTCCTATACTGGAATAATCCTGTTTGGTTTATCTTTGCAATTAAGTATCTTTACATCTTATGAGTCTTTACTGCACTTCAAGTATACTTTTGCATACTGCCGTTACAACGCAGAAACATAAAGCACTGCACTGAGCCCACTCTTGGTCTGAGTGTGTGTGTGTGTGTGTGTGGTCAGGTAGAGTGATGTCTCTCTTCAATCCTTGACATTTTTTGAGTAGGTTTATAAATTTAATTTCTATTGAGGTACAAAAATTCGTAGTTAGGATGGTTAAAGAATTATTTTAATAAACTCATCTGTCATTGCAGTCAAAATTCATCTTTGTCTTACTGTAACATTACCCTGAACTACAGACACTGACTTTTTGTATTTCCTAATTTCTGAGGCTGTCATCAGAGGGACAAGGGCTAATTACACATGACAACAAGGAAAGTATTGATCTTAGTCTTTTATTGTTCTGGTAGTTTCAATCAGGTTGAATGTCCCTCGTCTATAAGGCATTTGTTATATATCAACACATACATTATGCAACTAATGTGAAAGGCTACATACATTATTTGGTCATTTATGTAAATAGATGAACATTGAAATCATTACAACTGATTAACCTCCTGTATTCACAGACACCTCCCTTTCAGGTGTGTGTTTTATGTGACCTGTGAACATAATGGGCTGTATAGTGAAAACGACAGTCTCGGGGAAGTTTTCAGTCCACACTATACAACACAATGTAAAATCTGGGAGTTTGACATTGCAGCAAAAAAAAAAAGAAGTCCGTTTCAATTGTTCAGCAGTCTGGATGTATTTCACAACAGGAGTGAATATTTATTCCTGCTACATAGGCAATGACATTCCATCTTCATAAAGCAGCCGTCTCCTGTGGTACATTTGTAAAAGTTTGAGCACGTCTGAAAAAGTGTGCAGTTGAATGATGGACTCCATTCTGGAAAAGTAGCTACCTGAATTAGGAGTGTCACCTCACCATTTTTTTGCAGATTGGGTCGAGTACCAGTGGTCTACAACTACATTATTTAGGTATATATTTTTTTCATTAATTTGTAGAAAAACTTCTGATAAAGAAAATAAAATCAATCTACTGTAGTTTATACCCTATGTAAGAGCTGTGAGGTGAATTAATCAAATTGTAAGTCATATTGATGTGATTCTATTTTTTTTAAATCAAGTTGATCATTTTAAGCCAAAACATTTAAAAGAACCTTTCGCTCCATTTGCAAATTAATATTTTTTAGCTGGGCTGAGCCTCTGCTACCTGTTTGAGATCATTCTTTTGGACATTGTTCAGTTTTTAGGGGCACCCAAAGAACAAAAGCACTCCTGCAGGATTTGTGTTCTGTATAAAATGAGGTATGTTTCTCATTTGTTAGTGCATATCAATGAAACAGTGCAAAACCAATTACAATGACTGAATTTAAAAACAAAACAAAACCCAAAAACCTACTTTTACAGCATTTACCCCACCATCACTTTTACATGGCAAACAAGAAACCACTTTGAGACACGAACCACACAATATTCCTATCGATTCATTTAGGAACCAGGGTGAAACAACTACGACAAAAGTTTCAAATTCTGGTGACAAAGTAGGGATAGCAAGCTAATGCGCTCATTTAATGGTAATAAAAGGGGTTGGCGTGTGTCACTCTGAATCCTTCCCACAATGCATCACGATATTTTTCCATGTAGTGAAATGTCAACATGTTCTCTTTAACGGGTCGACACATGAGAAACTCACAAAAGCAAAGACACAAAAAGCATAATTTTGCTGGAAAGCCTCCCCTCCACCTTTTTTGCTATTGTAATGATAATACATGCTATTTAATGAAGCTTTGTGAAATAAAAACTAATACAGACTCACTTTAAAGTATATATAATCAGCAATAACCCAGTACCAAGGGTTTTTGACTTTATCATACACTCAAGTCAACACAAGAAGAGCAGCTTAATTCATTGTTGAGAAGTTGAACGATGAGGGTCTTAAATAAGTGTTGAGTACTTAATGTGACAAAATACACGTCTTGTGTACGCACACACAAAGTTGTGACTGAGAAAGTGACAACAGTCCAAAGAGCTGTCAGATATGTCCTTTCAGAAAAATGCCTGAAAGTATTTGTTGTTCATGCAAAAAAAAAAAAAAAAAAGAAACACATGGATTGTCTTATTGTGGTAATACACCTGTTGCATTCTGTCCCATAAATTATAATGAAATGTTGTAAGGCTTATATTATACACACAAAACATAGCCTTTGTAGGCCAAATAAACATGGAGCTGTAACTCCAGTCATCACACGAAACCCTAAGGAAAGGGATCCCACACAGTAGGTAACGCGCTGCCTCCGTCTCATCGCCCTTTCCCGACATTGAACAGAAGACCCTCCTAAGACAACTGCATCCCTCCGTCTGTAACACGTGGCTCACATGAGGCTCGAGTCAAGGCATCCAATTGGAATGTATAGATAGTTAAGTTTCACAGGAGGCAGTCCCATGGTACAATAACGATGCAAATCCATATCTAAATCTATCATAAGAATCTTAGGTAAATATGTACATCGTGTCGGCAATCTCAGTGCCTGAAGCTGATAAAGCAAGGGGGTTATTGTACATTTCAACTTCATGAAAAGGCTCCCGACACCATAATGATCTAAAATTAACGTTTTATAGATTGGTGCTTAAAATTTAGTTTTGTGGAAACTAGTCTGAAACAATTTGGAGGAATCTTCATGCAACATATTGAAGTCTGTGATATTCCTTTGAAAACCTGTGTGCAGGTGAACGTTTCCATCACGATAGCGCCTTCATGTACACCATATCTCTCTGGCGAGCAAGACAAAATGACTCTAAGGAGATACCGCACATCTAAACCAGTTGCCATCTCATAGAAATCTCATCTTCCAAAAGCTAGTTGTGTCTCACAGAAACACCCTCATATAAAAATCCCTGTTAAAATCTGCAATATTCTCAGTCTGAATGTCCCAAACAAGTTGAAACTGAATAACAATATAAAAGACATAACTAATAAAGCAAAAAAAAAGAAAGGTTGCAGCTTTTTCCAAATGTAACCTTGTTATATGTGTTGCTCAGTAAACAAGACTTGTATAGCACACAGCACAAATACAGTGTACACACCACACACACACACACACACACACACACACACACACACACACACACACACACACACACACACACACACACACACACACACACACACACACACACACACACACACACACACACACACACACACACACACACACACACAACACAAACACAAACAGCAGATTGAAACACTCCCATACTCTGGTAAGGCAAATCTGAATAGGATAAGTAGTGACGAATGTTGTTGGGGGTGGGGTGGGGGGCTACAGTATCAGCTATCTGGTGTTAACAACCCCTCAGGTACAAAACTTTAAGAGGGGACAGAATATTAGCATCACATTGATTTCAAACAGGCAACATTATGAGAAATCTGTCTTGGCTTATGCCAAAAAAAAAAAAAAAAAAGGAAAACTTGCAACACAAACACATAAATAAAATGTAAATCTTGGCATTTAATGTTAAAAACTATTGACAGGTACAAAAAAAAGAAAGAAAGCTTATAACGTGCAATAATGAAAAAAAAAAGAATATTTTCTTATTTGGAGACAAAAAAACATGATGAGAGAGACAATTTGTTTCTTCAGGTTTACGTCTTTTGCTATAAAACATATCACCCCAAATTAACTTAACCCCCCACATCACAAATATAGTGCACTGTGCAACTTGTAACAAAGTTTGGCCAACTCTGTGAAACACATGGGGTAGTAGTTGTTGTTGTTGTTATTATTGTGTCCCTGCCTGATGTCCAGGTTCCACTGAGGATAGAGGATGGCAGGCACCAGTGGTTTTGGAACAGCAGATCCTCCGTTTGTCACAACTCTCCTCCAATGTCTCCTTCCCTTGTTTGTCATCAAGTGGTGGTTGGGCATAGTGCGTCCAGTCCATGGTGCAACAAATGTTGTCCCCTTTCACACAGATAAGCAAATGCACAAAACACTCACACGCACTCACACAGACACGCTGTATGTTACAAAATAACACATTTGTCTTTATCCTTCGCTTCTTTCTTGGCTTTGCGCTCCCCAGTGGAGGACTGTTTCCCTGGGCTGGGTGTGGCTCCGGCTGCTGCTACCATCCCAGCGCCGGCTGCAGCTCCACCGGCTCCTGCACCTCCCCGGTCAGCCTCGTCTCCCTCGGAAGGCTCCAGCTGACCCTGCTGCACAAACAGCACAAAGTGGCAAATTAGCATCAATGCAAAGGTTTGTCTGTCTTCAAAGTTGCTGTTTTCTCTGGGGGGAAAAAAAAAAATTAAGAAGAAAATATTCATTGTAAACTGTCGGAGAATGAAAAATACAGCCCTTATGTGATGACAATCAGTCAAAAGGTTTCGATTGAACTTTTTTGAAGGTGAATGTGAAGGAAACTTTTGATTTTTATGTAATCCCTCGTTACTCGCAGTTAATGCTTTCCAGGACCACCTGCAGAAAACAAAATTCTGCTATATAGCGACAAACTACTTTATTATTTACGATAATTTAAACGTTTATGAACCCTCCCCATGCTGATATTAAACCACCTTATATCTTGTATTACCTATTTTCTGTACTACCAGTCTTATAGACTGTTTAAAACACTTCTGTATTAAAGAAAAGTGTTTCTGTGAGTCTTGGAACACAGTACACACACGGATGCTGTCAATCAATAGTATGCGCGTATGGTATCACGTGACTACCTACTAAAAATCCGCGATGTAGTGAAGCCCTGGATCCTGAAGGCAAAGGATTACTGTACTGATCAAATTATGTAATGGAAACATGATGGCTTAAAAATGTGCTCGACCACAATGAGTGTACAAGACACGCGTATTAATCATCTGCTCCATATCTGTGTGAAGATGAATAAAAACAGAAAAACATCCTTCTCCTCCAAGAATCCATCTGTAAAATACTCCATCCAGTTCCCCGTATTTGTCCCACATCCCCCTCCCTACCTGCACCTGTGCAGCTGCAGCCGCCGCCGCCGCCGCCGCCTGCTCCTGCTCTTGCTCCTGGTAGTACTGGGAGGCGCGCCGGTCCTCCTCCTCCTGAAGCTTTTTTGCCAGCTCTAGGTCGCTGATGCCCTCTGGGAGTTGTTCCCACTGCAGGTCCTGGCTTTGCTGCTCCTGCTGCAGCGACAGCGCCATCAAATAGTCCTAGCACACGAGCACAGAAGGACTTCATGTCAGCAATGTGTCGACGCTATGCTCAAACCCAAATTGACTCAGTTATGTGTGTCTTCAATTATTTCCACTTGCCGCATTAAATCTTTCATTGTTAAAGTGTAATTATTAGATGTGTAGCAGATAGCAAATATATGCTGGTGTTATTTATGCATCTTTTAATATGTTGTGATTTTTGTCGCTGCAAAGAACCAGTTGGTTTCATGCCTGGAATGGTGGATATTTCATTTGATTGTGGTGTTTACAAGGATTTCATTTTATGAGGGTTTTTTTCAGTATTTCATTCATTTCTCTAAAGCACATGTGTCAAACTCAAGGCCCGGGGGCCAAATGTGGCCCGCCATATCTTTTATGTGGCCCGCTAGAGCGTAACTGGTCAGAGTGTCTAAAAGTAAATTGGTCAAAAGTGTGCTTTGAGTTAATGTCCTAACTTGTGTTTGATGTTATTTTTCTTTATTCATTGATAGTTTGATCCTTGATTGATGGAGTTCTGTGGGTTTAATAACCTGACAAATTAACAGGATTTATGTTATAACAGAGAAACAAGCAAACAGTTTTTTCTGTGCAACTGTAATGTTTGTAACTAGAATAAGTAATAAATTCAGAGTTATTTAACATGAAGGAGTAGTTACATTAAAATGTTGCATTTATTTTACATTAGACTGAGTTACATTTAGTTACATTTAATAGTTACATCTGGCCCTTGGAGGACAGTCATTATGATGATGTGGCCCCCAGTGAGAAATGAGTTTGACACCCCTGCTCTAAAGTTATTTTAAAAACCTTACACTTTAGCCCAGTGTGACATCACTGGTCTTTTTGCTTTTTCTACCTCTGGTTTTGCGGTATATCATGATAAAGCGCCTCATGGTTTTTGAAGCGCTGGTATTTGGTATGTTAGTACTGCCTGCATCAGACCTGGTCTATCTGATCCTGTTGGCCTCGGTAAACAGTCTCTGGATCAGAAGGAGGTCGCAACCGGAACTCTGAATCACAGAAGTTTCCGTCTCCATCAACGTTGTGCAGACTTTCCCAGACGACCTTCTCTTCTGTCAGGAAGCCTTGATCTGTAACCAGGAGATACAGCTGGCCCTGTGAAACACCCCCCCATACACAGACACACATTATATACACATATCTGTCCAGTCTCTCATATATGCACAACCATGAGCGTGCATACACACAGCCACGTAATTCGTACAGTCATTTTGTGCGTTCCTGTATACATCTTATAGAAGACAACAGAAGTTGTGTTGGCATCGTGCTTTGTCTGAGGGTTAGAGGTGATACACACAGCTTTGTTTACACTGGCAATAACAGAAGGCAATATCAAATTTAAAAAAAAAAAGTAAGCAGACCTCACTTCCCTTCTAGCAGATAACAGGAAAAGTCTGTTCGAGCTGCAGGGCAATATGAGTGAGATAGGAGGCAAGAGTAAGTAGAAATGGAACCTCCTACAGCACATTGTGACTCATTTAATATTGGTATCTGTTTATCGGTATCTGTTTGAATAATGTGTAATCAAAAATTTTATTGAAATACAATAAAATACGAGCTGTGTTCTACGGTTCTTCTGTAACTAGACTCCAGTGGTTTTAACCTGACTTTTAGTGAACTCCAGGAATTTGGTGAGTTAGTTTCAGGGGTTCGCCGGAGGTTAAATCTAGACTCAAAACATATCTGTTCGACCTAACATATAAGTAATATCGGGGATGGCGGTCTCAATGTTTAGGTTTAGCCTAGTCCTGCCGACGAGTCATAGGATTTCTTAGTTAGGCCCCTGCCTCCCATTAATCCTCTGCTATTCTGGTCCCTCTAGCACCACTCTCCCCCTGTTCTCTCTATCTCTCTCCCTCCCTCTCCTGTTCTCTCTCACAGGCCTTTGTGTGGTGGATCATCGGCAATCGGCTACCTCTGTCTGCTTCCATGGCTGGCGATAGCACAAGCTGTACAGTGGTCCTGTTTCACCATCCACTAGGGAAGTGCTGGTTCTGCCTCATTTGGTTCTGCTGTGGTTTTGGGGTTTTGCCAGAGTAACCTTGACTTTAACTTTTTTGAGCTGAATGACTTAGGCACTGTCTGGTCTGTCCTCAGAGTGGTGGATCCTCGGCAATCGATGACCTCTGTGTGCTTCATCGGCTGGTGGTGACTCGCTCTACTGGATGGATCGGCATGCCTTTGTTATACATTTATTGTTACTGTTATTGTTACTGTTATTATTACTGTGTTGTTAATCTGTACATGCGGTATCTATTGCTTCGTCTGTCCACTCCTGGAAGAGGGGTCCCTCCTCTGCAGTCTTCCTGAGGTTTCTCCCATCCATTTTTTCCCCTGTTAAAAGGGTTTTGGGGGGAGTTGTTCCTTATCCAATGCGAGGGTCGCACTGCTTGCAGTGCACAAAGGTCAGAGGGATATCGTCCATGTGCAGATTGTAAAGCCCTTTGAGACATTGTTTGTGAATCTGGGCTATATAAAAATAAATAAACTTGAAACTTGAAACTTAAGACCCAACTCGACTCGTATAATTTGCAATGACACTCCCCGTTTGGCCATCACTGGCTGCATGTGATCACGCTACATCGCTTGGCCTTGGACTTGTGACAGTCGCGATGCTACATCATGTAATTTCTTTCTTAATAATTTAATACTTTCGTACCATGTTGAGTAAAACAAGAAAGTGGTCAAACGAACATGTTCAATATGGATTCAAGTGTATAATGGAACATGATGGGAGTCAGCGTCCTACGTGCATGATTTGCAATGCAAAGTTGAGCAATTCTAGTCGAGCACTGGCAAAACTAATGGAACACATCCTTAAGCTGCATGGAGATGGGGAATACAAGAACACAACGCTTGCTGAGTTCAAGGCGAAGAGAGCCAGATTGGATGAAAAGGCTACTCAGCCTCTGCTCGGCTTTGTACCCATCAACAAAACGATCCTCACAGCGTCGTACAAAGTTGCTGAGAAGGGTTTGGTCAATGCAGATATGAGACTGGCGGGGTTCAGGTTAAGAACCACTGAACTAGAGTATACATGTCCAAGGACACAGAAGCCACCACTGCTGGAAAACCTCCATCAGAATGCCATGTAAATGACCTGAATTCACATGTGGTGAAACAATGTGACAATCAGCAAAATGAAAAAAACTTATTATAAGGAGCGCACCTTCAAGGGTCTCTAAAAAACAGGAATTACACTTCTTTGAATTCTATCCATCTGTGTTTGAGGATATGTGGATGTTACAAAGAGATTTGAAAATGGAGCCAAAACATGTCCACTAGGAGTAACAATATAATAAGAATTCAAAAGATATAGGCTGAGAGATAAATTAAAACGAAACTGCTTTACATGAGGCCTAGAGGCTTACAATAAATCCTGACCTCCTTAAGTTGCCTGCAAGTTCCGTAATGACATCATTTCCGGTCCAGCTGATGCAGATGATGCCAACAGTTAGTCAGAAAGAGTTTTTCGGTGTTTACCTTGAACTTGATCATGGTGCTGAAGTGGTTATTCCTGAAGAAGACGCAGAGCTCTCCCTCCTGTACAGTGGATGTGAGCTCACACAAGCCGTGGTACGTCAGCTGGGTGGCCGTGTTGTTGAGAAACTGCTCCGCCACGATGCCTACAACCAACCAGGGTGAGGAGGGAACAAATGGAAGCAGTGGAAGCAGGAGGGGGAATTGTTGATGATTAGCAAATGCAGGAACAAGAACCCACAGTGAGTCTCAAATTAATATTTTATTTGACCTTTTTTTTTTTTACATTTGAATTCCAGGCTACACCGGTTTAAGTTTGATTATGCTTCTACTTTGACAAGCATATGCTGGTCTGAAGGTAATAAGTGAAATAAACTAAAGAAGGTGCAAACTGTCATTTGCTTTAAATTACACATTATTACTTCGGACAAGTCGCCTACATTGCACTGGAAAATAATTATGCAACTACGAACCATTATTTGAAAAATCTGACTGTGCTGATGAAAGTGGAACTCAATGTGGTGCGAAAAGGCAGATGGCAAGAGAGATGTGTCAGACAAAAACAAGACAAAACAACAAAAGAGCAAACAGAATGAAATGACGCTCAAACAAACAGAGACACGATCGACCCTAGAATGAGCAACACTTTACAGAAAAAAAAGATCATTTTTGAAGACGTACTACTACACACTTCAATACAAAAAGGGAAACTGCAAGATGCTCGGTTTTGCTCTAATTGTGTTGGTCCAGTTAAACCAGCTGCAAAGTCATCTCCTCATGCGGGAGCATAATCGTCACTCGAATCGATCGTTTCTGTGCTCTACGATCAGCAGACATTTAGTCAGGAGTGTTTGACTACAAAAAATCGACGGACGGTAGGAAAGCCGTGGAAGTAGGTCATTGAATGGGAAGCCACATGCATGTCCTGGTTTAATTTCAACTTGGTGAAGTAAATAGTTCACGTCAAGACTGCCAAGGAATTCATATTGAACTCCAGAAAAAAATAATTGGAAATGAAAGTTGTGAGGAGGAGACAGGAGGTCAGAAGGTAGACAGAGGAAGAGGAAAACACTCACCTTCTCCTGCTAACCCACTGTTGTCTGACTGCTTGCAGGATATTATCTTCTCTACCAGCTGGTTGTAACTGCAGTTACCCACTGCCTTGACAATGTCATGCATCTGCAAACAACGATAAGAACCGTGGGAAAGGACATCCGTGATACTTTGCTCCTGTTTCACCAAAAATTCTATGTTAAAAAAAACAAAAAAAACAAAACTCAATCCAGAGGAATATTCTGGTGACAAGATCTCCGTACCGATACAACCATCTCTAGTCCTTTAATAGAATTCAAGCAAACTCTGAACCTTTTAACTTAGAATTCTCTTGATCGGACCTTCCAGCCTTGACAAAAGATTTCATTCAGCATAATGGTGTAACTTAAGATTTTCAAACGTCATTCATCAGCTCATTTCCGTGCAAAGATGTTAACACATAAAACAACAATGAAAAAACCTAATAATGTATTCTTCAGAGTTTTTTTTTTTTTTTTTAAATAAAAGACGGATCAACAGCCATTTGTGGGGATGAGTGATAAAAATTCAGTTCAAATGAGGCTGCAGCCCAGTTTCACGTCTACTTTTAAAATGTCTGCACGGTACTGGGCTCTATTATAATATGCGGTGAAATTCAAATGTCTGATTACACATGAATCTACCTTTTAATGATTAATATTTCATTCTGTATGTCTACCTACACAAACCAAATCCTTAGCTGCATCCAATTGTGCGACAAAAATGAATTCAGTTTTCTTTTGTATTTTTACACTTTGTTCTTTAGACTAATGCAGAAATCAGACACATTCCACCAACTCTTAATGCACGAGGTGACACAGTGGCTTAGGGTGAGTGATATCATTACTATTTTAACAAGACAATCAGAGACTGCGACATCATCACATTTTTGTGCCTCTGGCTTCTTGAAAATGTTGCTTTTTGTTTTGTGATTATATCTCATCAGGTTTCCGAGATGTGTCCGGAAAAAGGTATAAAAGTGAAAATTTGACGTTGACCTAGTTTTTCAAGGTCAAGATTATGATCTAATTTTCATCCCCTTGCCTACCTGAATGTAGCACCATTTGGTCCGTCTTTCTATCTTATCCGGTTCCTGAGATATGTGTAATGTCTGCATCGGTTGTTAAGACATTCGGTGGACGGACGACCACACAAACACTGACAATTACATCACCGCTTCACGGATGTTGAGAGCGTATTTTAGAACAAATTAATCAAATTTGTTCTGAAATATCAATTTTGTAGGTTTTTAATCACGGATTCACAGGACAATAAGTCGAGCTGGTTTCCCAGAGACGGTGCCAATCATCTCACCTGGGGGTCAACCAGCCAGCCGTGGTAGAGCGGGATGTCCAGCAGATCAAACACAATGCATTCTGGGGTGTACTCGAAGACTCGCACCCCTGTGAACTTCACGTTCACATCCAGCCCCGTTTGCAGCTTGTGCAGCACCGCCATGGCATCGCTCATGTTCTGGGAAACGAGGAGAAGAAGGAAACTGTTCAGGTACAGATAACAATGCAGGAGAGGAATTAAACACGGTGAAGTTCAGCTGAAATGAATCACTTCAAAGAGACACGGCTGCTTGTGTACTGTGGGCATTTTACAGAACCAAGTAGTGTGTTTTGTGTTCTATGAGCTGCCTGCATTTGTTAAATCGCCCTTGGCTGTCTGCACACAGGCAGCATAGCTGGAGCTATCACAGATCGATCCTTCTACTTTTACAAGAAACCATTAGCAGCCATGTAGTCTGGTGCAAAAACACTGCTTTTAGACTTTAATTTATTTGACTCTAATATTTCTTCTCTATGGTTTCCTCACTGTAACCAGGGTGGATGTCTGAGTACTTTCTGTAAATATTAGGCTTTTATCTGCTTACCAACAATGAGACGTCAGCTATTGTAAGAAATGGAAGTTTGATTTCTGTTAACAGGATCACTCAAAAAGTTAGCACCGACTGGACAGGCAAGGAATGGTCCAAGAAATAACCACCATTAGTGAAATGTGCCTTTTCTTGTCTGATTAAAAAAAAAAATTAGAGCTGGTTGTCAAGGATTCACAATATGAAAGCTTTTTATTTATTTATTTATTTTTTAAAGATTTTTTTTTAAATTAAAAAAAAATTCATTAAAAATGGTAATCAAGTTAAACTATGACTGATTGAATTCTGCTTGTAGATGCAGTGATGTAGGAGCTGGGCTACACTGAATTTAGAAATTTCAAACACCACTACTGTTTTTTTTATTTGCATGACAGGACCTGATTCACTATAATAAGATTGGCCTGAGATACATAACTTCATTTCCCTGTGTTAAATACCAGAGGACTATGGGCGGTGAAATGGAGATGGACTTCAAACTTCCTGGTGATGTGTGCACAGCACTGAGTTTCACACACACTGTGGTGTTACAAGAAACAAAGCCTGAGGCCATAAAGATGCATAAGGTGGGATTACTGTCTTATTTTGACAGATTTACTCAGCATGACTTAGAGCCTGCTGAAACCAAGAACAGAGTGGTGTGAAGAAAAAGGCTGCTGGTTTGATCCATCCTGAAAACCCCCTCGAAACAGATACGAGGTGGTCACCGTGTCAAAATATTTTCTGCTTCTCAGCAGACACATTTATCCATTTTCAACTAGAAAAGTGTGTGTTCTTTAAGGTTACAGAGGCCATGATGAATTATTGCCTCACCTTGCTGCATTTCTTTGGCCTTGGGCAATAAGAACTTCCACCTGAGTTCTGTGTGCAGCGAGTTTCTACATCAGCTCTTTAGCATCTTATCAGTGTTTTCCATGTGAACAAACAGTGCCAGACGGTGACTTCCATGCTCTGGAGAAGAATAGCATCAGTTGCACCAATTGTAAAGTGTGTACATGTTTCAATAAGTGAATCCATCACTAGGTTCCTGTGGGTACTTTTCTTTTCCGTCATTTATGTGGCTAGCAAAAGTGATAAAAATAACTAAACCAGAAACAACTAAGAAAATACTAGAATATAGTTATGAAGGCACTCTGATGACCAGACCGCGCCATTATCAGGTTTGATATTCATTGATCCAATATTCTGAATTTTGTTTACTGTTAAAATAAAACATTAAACAGTGTTACCTCAGCTCTGATGCAACATCCTCTCTGTTTAGTCATCACTCAGTATCCCGTCGTAACACTAAAACTGTTTAAACCTACAACCATTTTCTGAATTAACTGAACCCGCAGTGTAACTATTAACCTGTGTTACCAAATAAATGTAGTGGAGTAAAAAAACAACAACAATATTTACCTTTCAGATTTGTGGAATAGATTTGTGAAATATAACAGCAAATAATCAGTATGAAAATATATAATTATATACAGTACATGTGATGGTGTTCATCAGCTGAGTCCATCCCATAGAGCATATATATCAAACTCAAGGCCCGGGGGCCAAATGTGGCCCACGAGAGCAGAAATGGTCAGAGTGTCTAAATAGGTCAAAAGTGTGCTTTGACCAAAAACTACATTTCCCACAATGCAGTATCTACGCCGATTTAAACATTGACAAAAATATTATGAAAAGACTTATAAAAGGATTTATGTTATAACAGAGCAATCAGCAAACTGTAATGTTTGTAACTTGAGTAAATAATAAATTCAGAGTTATTTAACATTAAGGAGTAATTACATTTATTTTACATTACATTGAGTTACATTTAGTTACATTTATAAGTTACACACACACACACACCGCTGTTCTGCTTGTTTTATGTTTTTCGTACATTTGATATAGATAGGCTCTATTTTGTCTTGTGTTGTTTATGGAAGTTAACACGTCCGACTCTGTCCTCTTGTCGCTCGAACACAACCACACACCTGACATCCAACATTTCTTGATTTCGGCCTCAGAGCAACGTTTCCCTGCTGGCTCTGAAGCTTTGCTTCTGTTTAACTCCGACCTTATGGTAACACTTACAGCTGAGCCCTGTGAGCACGGTCACGAGAGATTTCCACTGGAGTTCAGCTCTTCCATGTTAAAACTAAGTTAGAATTTAATAAATTGAACGGATCGTTATTAGTTAGCGAGTTAAACCCATCGGCGATCTACTATTTTTCTTGAATGACTATTAAATCAATAATGATTTGAAATTCTAGGGCAGGATTTTTGTGAGGGTCATACATCCCATGAACAGTGGGAAATCCAGCTAGGATAGTGGCACTGAGGCAGCGAGAAACCTTCAGCTGGCCGATTAGACTGTGGATTAGGACGATTATGAGCAGCAGTAATTGTAGGATAAGCAGAGCGGTGTAATGGACCGCATCTCTTCACTTTAGGGCACAGGGATCCAACAGCAGATGAATGCTTGGTGAGCAGATGATTAGTCCCGCATCACTCGGATTCATCTGCGCTTTCTAGAATTAACCTTTTCCAAATATTATACTGTCACATTTTGTCACGTCTTTCACAGTGAACTTAAATTAAAAACAAAATCTCAGTGAATGCAATTAACTAGCAGTTGATTGTTGCTGTCATAACAGTGTCAAGATGAGATCCGGTTCACACAAAGCTTTCATTTCTTCAGTTATTCTAAATGAATGATCCCTCATCCCAACACAACACAAATAAACACCAATAAAGTGCCACCACTCACTGAGTTTACAGAGGAGGTGAAACCTATTTCCAACATAGTAAACACTACTTAAGTGTAAGCCTCATAAAGATAGAATACAGCTGTGCTGGAGCTGTAGTAATGGAATCCATTAAACTGTACAAAGAAAACCAATAGCCCTGCATACTGGTTAATATTTGATGCTATAATTAGAAGGATCCTGCTTTAGCAACACCAGGACTTCTGAAATCTACATATGGAATTTTACTTTATCTTACTCACAACAAAAGAAAAGTTTAAGTAGCATACCCAAATAATGACACCAAATCAAAATAGAACAGGCTTCTTAAACCACGATAGCCCATATCCTGCAGTAGTTGACCAGTCATTGTGGTTGAACGGTCTTGTAAGCACCCTGTGAGAGGAAGGCAGAGCAAAGCTACTCTCACTTCCACAGCTCTTCTGAGTAAATATTTAACAATAGCTAAAGAGCAGCCTTACGTCTGCTATTTTAATCCTCAAAAACTCCTGTGACAGAGTTTTTTTAAGCTGAATTTATAAATAGAACTATTTCTGTTATGAACTCTTTTCTGCTCAAATTCAGGGCAACTTCAGCCACATCTCACAACCATCCAATCACATGCTGGAGAGCTCCCCAGGCCAGCGTCTAGGATTAAACTGCCATAATAACCATGCAACACAAACTCTGACCATCGCCTTATTGCAACCAAGCACATTGGGGACACCACTGATTTTTTTTTAAACAGGTCGCGTTCCTCAACTCAGCTTAAATTTAGAGAGCCGGTTGCAGCGAGCCGCTACGAGGAGACCCAACCGGGCGCAGGCGTGGCTTCAAATCATTCACAGATGTGCTGGTGCTCTGCCACGCAAGAAGAGGAGGGGCAGGGTCTCTCCCACTCCGTAGGCAGGCAGTGGAGATGGGAGGAAGCAGGAGTACTGGAGCTCCATCACATACACAACCACACACACACCTTCAGAGCTGAACCAAGTCATGCGTATCTAAGCATTCACAGCCATGTGAAACAACATAATCTGACACTCCTGACCCTTGCTGTTCCCTGGGCCTCGCAAGACACATCTTATATAACCTATAGAGCAGTGGAAAAAGAACTCAGTTGTGGTTTTATGTGCTTTACAATGTTTTTTCCACGCCACAGAGCATCAGTTGTCCTTATGTACTTACCTTTAATGCGAATGCACAAACCCACTTAAGTGTAAGTGTGTACTATACGCATACGATACTGACTATATGTGAGTCAGTGAGATGAAGTGTAAGCTCATCTTAAAACTGGACAATTAGGCTTCCACGCTGAGACAGAGTCAGATGCCCTGAACTCATTATGTGCCTCTTACACAGTCAGCAGCTTGGTGAGGCGCAGACATGAGCAAAAAACACACGTTGATAATAATCACACTTTGCAAGGCCTGACCTGCTCGTAGTTTAGTCGCTGAGCCTCCGAGATTTCTTTTGGTTTGGTTTCCAGAATGTAGTCTCCTGCAGGGTGACACAAGGACAGAGGAGTTGACACACACTGGGTTTTTTTTTGCATAACATGGCAAAAACAATTACTACCTTGTCACTGATTATCAGAACGGCTTCATGACTCATGTATTTGTATAGAGGGTGACAGATGAGATATTACAAGAAGCCATTGGTGGATTTCACACCAGCCAGTTGTTTCCATACAAAAATACTATGTCAAATATGCAGGATTAGTAGAGACCATACCCGCAGTGGCATCACCTCAGAGTTTCATCAACTTGGCAGCTCAAGAAATAAATCACACATATATTTGAGAACTTTTGTAAATGTTACTTTGCTAAAGCATTTCCTTTAATGTTTGGAAATTTCCCCACTGTGGGACGAATAAAGGTTTATCTTAGTTTGAAGAATGAGGGAAGTTATGAAAATATGTTATTGTTATATGACCTCAAACATTTATTCCAGTCTATTAACTTTTGAAAATAACATGAAACTAGAGTTCCAAAAGTTTCACATATAATCATTACTTTATGAGGAACCGGTAAAAGAAAATTATGCTGCAATGTCAACACATAATTTTACAGAGACTTACTCAAAGGAATGTCATCAATGTTACCAGCAGCTGTATACTGTAAGTTCAAACCAGCTACACCCACAGGTGGGGGTTTCATAAGACCTTTGCTCAAAGAAAGAAAAATTTATGGTTTTCATCCAGGAAAAAAGCCTAAAAAAAGTTGTTTTCTTGTGCAGCTTGATTCTCATGTTGTTAACTTTAAATATGATTTTAGTTTAAGGATTGTTTTCCCCCAGCAGCGGATGTGACGGAGTGGTTTTACGAGAACATGACTGAAACCTGGAAAACGGCTTCTGTTCTCCATAGACCAGAGGGCTCAAGTCACTGGTTCTCTCTTTAATATCTGTCTGCGGTGAAGAGTCTGTAACACTAACTCCACATCGGAACTTCAACATTTGTGTTTGCATATTTGTGTCATAAAGAAAAAAAAAAACAGTGTTGAGTTTAGATGTTATCAAGAAGCCACTGAACCTGACACAAGACTAACTATGTATGATGTAATGCATAGCTGCACGAGGTGAATGCGTCTTCTTACTTACAAAATTGGCATTTAAAAAAAAAAACTTCCACTGTTGCTTGTCTACCTAGAAAGAGGCCACAGATTACTGGTGCAGATCATTTTAGTCCACTCACATCATTGAACACAAAAAGCTCAGACTGTGATTAGAGGAGACACTAGCAAGAACCAGCTCTCACTCCACAGAACCCCTGCTGTAATCAAGACCTCCACTTTGATATTGTAGAATAATTAGAGTTATGAAGGGCTGGAGACAGTCAGAGAAAGATTGAATCAAGAGGAGTTCCCTTGATAAGATCTGTCTCGCTCTCCAATGTAATAATATACAGTATCTAGAGTTGAAAACCAACACTTGAGGCATTAAAAGGCCCAAATGCTCACACATGTGGACTCAAGGGTGACACTTTATGTTAGCGTGACTCTGAAAAAAGCAAGCCAACATATTATAACTGTGGTAAACTTGAATTCAGTTGTTATCTTCCACAGCCAACAAAACTGGTTATTATCGTGAAAGCGAGAAAACAGACCGAGACGTGGCACGGCTTGATCCAATCGTTATTACTGTACATCTTCCTCCAACAATCAACTGTTCTTATGTAAAAGACTTAAAAACTAACCTAGATACTCCATCAGCTGTTCAGCAGTTATAATTTCCATCATAGGTGGCATCTTAACCTGCGAAAGACACACGTTCAGCATTGGCTGACAAGTTAAATGAACACACTTTTATGTGAATTCCGCAATGCTAAAAATGGAAAATGTCTAGCCAGGACACAGTACGGGTATTTACATTCTGAAGACTAGAGAGCTGCTAAAAGACTACACTAACTTCACCTACATATCGCATTTAAAGTATTTTCTGCACTATAAGATGCACTGGACTATAAGGCGCACCTTCAATTGAATGATACATTCCAGAACATTTTCCATATACAAGGTGCACTGGATTATAAGGCGCACCTTCAATGAATGGCCTATTTCAGAAACGTTTTCATGTATAAGCGAACTGGATTAAAAGGAACAGTCGGTTTGAGAAAATTAAAAGCTTTTAGGTGCGCCTTATAGTGCGGAAAATACCGTACATAAAGTAACAGTCAACAGTCCAGAGCTGCAAAACATGTCTACATGTATTGACTTACAATGAACTCCATTAATCTGTGGTACATCTCAGACCCTTTACCTTCCATGCCAGTAGAAGGACATTCATAATGGCCAGTAATGGACAGGGGCCGTTCTCGTTCTGGGTGATGATCGGTGTGTTCTCCTCCCTCCATTTGATCCACTTGATGTGGTAGATAGACTGGCCGGCGGCCCGGTCCTTAACGCCGGGCTTCGTCCCATCCGCGCCGTACTCGTTCTGCAGGGCCAGGGCCAGCCCTCGTTCCTCCAGCCCCTCGCTGTTCAGGTCGGAGCTGGGGCAGGAGTTCAGGTTGGAGAAGGACTCCAGTGAATCCATGCTTCTGGACTCCCCACCGAGGCTGGGATCGGGGTCACTCCCACTCGGCAATCCCTCCGATAAGGTGTGATCACCGGGCTGCCCCGACTTGTCGTTTACCGTGACGGCATTTTCCTGACACAAATGAGTCGGTTTGACGGGGTTCGTCGGTTCAGTTTCTCCACATGTCCCAGCCTTTGCCGGTACTTCTGTACTTTCCTCAGCGGGGGGTGGGGACAGGCCATCGGTGTTGGTGTTTACTAACTTTGAGGCGCCACCCTCGCTATCTCCCGCAGCCAGCACCGAGTCATGCCCCATCCCGTTACTGATTTGATCCCCGAGCCCCGACCGCGATTCACCAGCCGCGCTTTCCCGGTTATCCTCTTCCACGGGGAGAACTTCGATCACTTCTGGCAAGTCAGACTTCCCACTATTGGACATAGCATTACCGGCGATGGAAGCACTCACATTTGTGCTGCTGTTATTACAGCGAACGGGAACCGAAGTACTGAGAGGAGCCTCACTATTCTTGCGTTTCTCCGCTGGTCCTTTCACTTCACCGACAGTCGTAACATCGCCCATCTCTCCGCCGATCGTCGCGCACAAAGAGCTCCCGTCACTGTCTCGATGAAGGGTCGCATTTTTCTCCATTTCGTCTAAAAGACTGTCGATGGACCTTAGCTAAATTGCAGGAGCAGCTTCGGTCCCAAAGACGCCATGACAACTCTGCGAGTGACGTCATCAGAGTGAATCGTTCAGATGGAGCGAGGGGACGGCAGGAAGCCAACGAGCAGCCGGTGGTGCGTTCGCGTCAGCTCGTATTTCTTATTGTCATCGTTTGACGCTTGATTTATTCGTCAGTTGTTGATCCACTAAAAAAAAATGTGTTATTGTATTACAAAAATATTGTGTATCCGTGAGCGGATTTCACATTATATTTTGCATTCGTCAATTTTGAGATAACAGTACAGTTCACACTGCTTGATCGTTATAAAAGACGAAATACTGCATTTTCCCTTTACTTACCTTCATTCTTTTTTTTATACTTTCAATATTCCGAAGAGATTTCTGGGTCGATCCTCTTCGAGTTTCCTTGATTTGCTTGAGAGGAATCACTCACTCACTAAGAAATACAATATTAAGATTTGTATGCCCAAAAGTTGTAATTTTGACTGGTCTGATCAATTCACATGCAGTACCTGTTTCAGTCACTAGGTGGAAGCAATTAGTCAAACGAGTAAAGGACAATTTTGCAGACGTCAGCCAGCATCGTTCTCCTCTTCCATCAAACTTCAGGGGCATTAAGATACCTTTACACTACCCCTAGCAAAAAGTATGGAATCACCAGTATTGGACGAGCACTCTCTCAGACATTTTTATTATGTAGGACGAACTCAGATAAAAAGCATGAAAAAATAATAAGTTTTACTAAAGTGCTCCTTGGCATTCAGAAACACTAAAAGAAATGAAGAAAAAACATTGCGGTGGTCAGTAAATGTTACTTTTATAGAGCAAGTGCAGGGAAATAAATATGGAATCACTCCATTTTGAGTAGAAAATAAGGACACAGTCAATTTTCTTTCCCTAATTGGGGACCTGCCTCAGATTACATCTGCTTGTTAGTCAGCAGTTAAAAACAGTGCAGTCATCTCACCTTGGAGGGCTGCTGGACCAAGTGGATCGGCAAGAATCATGGCTCCAACAAGAGAGATGTCTCTTGAGGCCAAAGACAGGATTATCAAACTTCTTGAAGAAAGTAACTACACATATGGTTGCCAAAGATTTGGGCTGTTCACAGTCAGCTGTATCAAAGATCTGGACTAAGTACAAACAGCATGGGAAGGTTGTTAAAGTCAAGCGTACTGGTAGACCAAAGAAGACATCTAAGCGTCAAGACAAACAACTAAAGGCCATATGTCTTGAAAACAGAATATGCACAACAAGACAAATGCATAAGAAACGGGAGGAAGCTGGAGTCAATGTTTGTGACAGAACTGTTCAAAACCGCCTAAAGGAAATGGGATTTTCATAGAGGAAAGCTAAAAGGAAACCATCATTGACACTTAAACAGAAAAGAACAAGACTGCAATGGGCTAAAGAGAGGAAATCATGGACTGTGGATGACTGGATGAAGGTTATCTTCAGTGTTGAGTCGCGAATCTGCATTGGAAAAGGTGATGATGCTGGAATTTTAGTTTGGTGTCGTTCGAGTGAGATTTACAAATAGGACTGCCTAAAGAAAACATCAAAATTCCCACAGCCCTTGATGATATGGGGCTGCATGTCAGGCAAAGGCACTGGGGAGATGGCTGTGGTTAAATCTTCAATAAATGCACAAGTTTACATTGACATCTCGGACAGCTTTCTTATCGCTTCAATTAAAAAAAATGTTTGGGGATGATGAAATCATTTTCCAAGATGAGAATGCATCATGCCACAGAGCAAAAACTGTGAAAGCATTCCTCGGAGTAAGACGCATCCAATCAATGTCATGGCCTGCAAATAGCCCAGATCTCAACCCAATTGAAAATTTGTGGTGGAAATTTAAAAAATGGTCCACAGCAAGGCTCCGACCTGCAAGGATGATATGGCAACTGCAATCAAAAAGAGTTAGCACCAGATTGATGAAGAATACTGTTTGTCACTCATCAAGTCCATGCCTCAGAGACTGAAAGCTGTCATAACAGCCAGAGGTGGTGCAACTAAATACTAGTGATGTGTTTTGATTGTTATTTCTTTATCTGTTTTTCATGATTCCATATTTTTTTACCTCAGAATTGAGTGATTCCATATTTATTTCCCTGCACTTGCTCTATTAAAGTAACGTTTACTGACCACCGCACTGTTTTTTCTTCACTTCTTTTAGTGTTTCTGAATGCCAAGGAGTTGTACTTTTGTAAAACTTCATTATTTTTTCATGCTTTTTATCTGAGTTTGTTCTACATAATAAAATGTCTGAGTGAGTGCTCATCCAAGACTGGTGATTCCATACTTTTTGCTAGGGGTAGTACTTCACAAAGAACGCTGACAAGAAGAAATGTTCAGCGAGGTTATTTCATTTCAAGTTTGTTCCTCTTATTGTATTGTTGGAATAAGATTTAGTGTATAATTTGTGAAGCCTCCTCAGATGCCATTCTTTCATGAAATAAAAGGCTTTCAGATTACTGAAACTTCTTTTTAATTATATAGAATCTTAAAATCTAAATTTGATTGCGAAAATTTGTTAAAAACGGCCAGTCCATTTCATTACAATTGATTCAATCGAGTGTGTTAAGATCTTAAATATTTTTTTGGACATATACACAGACATGCTTCACTTTATTGCTGTTGTCTCAGTTATTTTACCAAAAAGTTGACATGCATGGCATTTTGATCAATAAAGTAAATATTTCATACATGAGTGACTATGCTTTACTTTCTTATAACATTAATTATTATTCCTGGTTATACTTCATCGCTATTGTTTTATTGTTTGTTCACATATTTCTTCTTTTTTTTATTAATTGAAATATTTTTTCAAAAATGCTGCACATTAAATCTGTAGCGGTGCAGCTATAATTATTCATCTTATTCAAAATAATGAAGTTGAATAATCAACATTTACAACTTTTTTAAAAAGAGGTGTCTACTTGATAATCAAAATAAGCGTATTGTATATTATTGTACTATATTTTGCAATTTATTATTACAAATCAGTCTGAAAATACATTGTTACCTTATTCATCACAGCTATAGATATTTGTGTCTACTCTGTTAAATAACCTATTTGATTGATGAGAAAAATAATGTTAGAGTGACAAGCCTTGTAAAATCTTGTGACCAAACTAAATTAATAAGTTGTGGTACATACAAAAAAGGGTTTTACATGTTGCCAAGTAATAATATTTAACACTGAAATAACGAAATAATAAATATGATAAAAACCATATCCCTTCTAAATCACATAAAGCTTGACATAAAAATAAAGCCACAAAAAAATTAAAAAAAACAACAACTATAAGGTAAAATAAAATGTGTGAATATGATACCTGCATACTTTGAGGTTAATTTTTAGTTATTTCTATTTGTTTGAAATTTACAGCTGTAAAACTGAATATCTTTACTTTACTATTATATGCATTTTTTGGTTGAATTAATTTTACGTCTGTGTTTTGATTATTTTCTCTGTTCATATAAATTTAACTTTCCAGATCATGATATTAGAACTTTAACTTGCACCCCCCACCCCCCCCCCCCACCACACACACACACACTGTCGACAAACCCGGAAGTCGTGATTTTGCGGAAGTAAACAACCTACAGAATGATCAATAAAACACATTAGCAGTGCTCGTTTCATGCTAGGTCTAGGATTTTTCATCCAGACATATGTTGTTGTCGTCTCATCAGACTGCATCGCTGTTTCGGGTTGTGTATTCATGATTTATAAAGTTCACAACAGCAGACAGATGGGTGTGCCGAGGCTCTCTTGGCATAACACGCCGGAAGGGAGGAGTACCTGTCTGTCGGTCTAAGCTGTCTGTCTGACGTCGGGTTTCGAGCCGGTGGCTGCGATGGGAACCACCTAACTAGGAAGGGGAACACCTTATAAGTGACAGAGGAAGAAACTATTAGCTTAGTCGCTTAGCTAGGTTAAAGACGGTTAAAGGGGGCTATCGACATGTTATTTTTCAACCTCATTCTCTTGTTTTACTGCCTACGAGATGTCACAGGTAAGTTTGTCATTGATTCACTGAAATGGAAAGTACTCCCTGATATTCAGCGGAGCTAATGCTAATCGGATCGGGCAGTTGTACTCTGACATTTAACTTGCTAGCTAGCTGGCTAAAGATAATTTAACTTCAGTGATCGTGACAGACAACCATTGATCAGGTTCATTAAGTTTTGTATATGTAAAGACGCCACTTTTTAATGGAAAATATCCATATCTGACAGTTCTGAGTGCTAAAACAACATTACAATATTTATGACAAATGATGAGGTTAAATACAAGACTGAAATGATCACTGGCGATGGTGTAACTCAGAAATATCTACTGAAGCTTTACCTTTGTAAAATTGAACTTTACGTGACAGTAACGTTACTGTAAGACAGTAAGTGACTAGACAGATATATGATATGTGCCTGCAGCGTTTGACAGATTCAGCATCTGTTGGAAGCAAATCTGTAAGCTAAAATTATCTCCACTTCCCTCCCTTGACTTGTTGTTCCCCAGCTGAAAAGTTTGTTTTGGTGCACGTTTGAAACAAAAGTTCCACAAGTCACCTTCGGGTGGGTTAACATTCCATTTCTCTTGCCACCCAAAAAATTTTTTAGAAACTGCTCAAGCAAAGCATTTATACTGTCTTTTAAGAATGAATCATAAGCTCACAGTAGGAAATAATCTCAAGAATAACTTAAAGTGTAACAAGTCTAAATGAAGAACATTTTGATAGTTTATTCTCCAGAGATGCTTTTATATTTGAGCACCAACTAGAAGGTTTGATGTTACATTTTTCACTTCACTTTTTTGTCAGTCGCTACTGATAAATGGAAGCTTTTTCATTTTTTTGCTGAGATGTCATGGTTAAGCGTTGCATGTTGACTCTGTTTTCTGTGAAAGTGCTATGATTAATTTTTAAATATAAGGAGTCATATTATTGTAGTGATTCATTGTAAGGAATCAGATGACTACCTTTGCCAAATAGGTTTTTTTCTGTCATCAGTGTCTGTTTGTTTAGCAGCAACATTTTTTAACTTTACATTTTAATGAGCCATGTGTTCTTCAGTTTGTATGTGTTCTTCAGCTGCTGTTACTTAGCCTGTTTATGGTGATGATATGTAGCTGCACACTTTCTGGAGCATTGAAGCTCTTTCCTTATCCATTATCTGGATTAGACTTGCTATTGTTGGTTTTCAACCAACCCACTTACTGTTGTTTTTCCAGTACCATAGGATAAATGATGCTGTAATGAGACATTTGAGTTGTTCTGAGCTGTGGGGCGTCTGATGTGTTGTGTTAGCCAGCCTAGCATCACTCAGCATGAAAGGTAATGCAAGGCCCAGCTCTGTTGTGATCCACGCTGTTACCACCTTCTCAGTTCCTGTCAGCAGTTTCCTGTTCAAACAATTACACATCACTGGGTCACTTGAGGCTGCAACACATGTGCAAAAGTCATGATCAAACACACTTCTGCTATTGTTTTTCCCGTTGTTGCTGAACACTAGTGAAGACATTTTGATAGTTTATTTCAAATAAAATATATCATATTAAACTATGAAGTATCATGTCGTACATTTCATGAATCGATTTTTGAAATAATGCTGTATATTGCAGTTTGTATGGTGTTTACATTCTCAAATAGTCAGGTTACACCAGTTACCATGATAACAAGCCCATCTACTGTGCATGTGAAAACTCTGATAGTAATATTTATATATAATTTAGTATACTATAGCTACCACATGCTTTTATGCATTTGTTTTTTTAATGCTTTGAGAGGATCAATGGTGTTGCTTATTTCCAGAAATATCAGAATGAATGCAAAGTTATTAAGCACGCCAGCATCAAACTGTCACGTTGCACAGTAATTGAATTGTTGTACTCGACTGAAAAGGTTGATCTTTGGCAATCTGAGCTTGTAGAGTTTGTTTTTGTAAAATTCAGTATAATGTGTTATTAGTTACTGTAAATCTAATCTCAAAGGTGCTCTAGTTGATTTTCAGGTTGTTTGTTGGTTTAGTCTAGTTTACTGTCATATTTGCAGTTTGAAAGAAAGGCTGAAGAAGCTGATGGGTGGAATATTTTCTGGCTGCATACATGGACAAGTTGCTACTAGCCCACGACTAGACTCACCCATTAGGAGAGTTGTTACTTCAGTTGCATGAAGGAATTCAAGATGTCAGATTAACAGTTTTAATTCAGTTTTCTTGGTAATCTTTGAAAGTTTTTATAACTATATTAGTTCAAGTGCACATGTCAGATCAGGCCCTTGCAATTGACTTCGTTACTAAATGCTGTTTTTTTTATAGTTTAGATGATGGCATTCCCTATTATGACTTAAAACCTTCCACAGATATTTGGCTAGGAGTATTCTGTGCCACTTCATGGAGGACCATTAGCATTTAAACCTCCTGTAATCAATCCAGTCACTGTTCTTCGAGAATGACATACAGTAGTACTGAAACAGAGCCTTGGTCACCTGATGGGCATCACATGCTCCTCTTTTGTGCTTTAAACTGACTTTCATTGTGTTTGTAAAAAGGACAAAAAAATGGTCTGTATGAAAGCCAGCAGGATTACCTCTAGGCCGGGTCACATCAATACATGAAACAAGCCTGTTTAACATGTCTAACCTACCATGGTCCATTGACCTTCAGTTGTTGTGGATGATTTTAATTTAGATGCGTCAGTATCATGTCACATTTGTCAATTTTACATCACTACCATAGCATTTCCAAACACTTGAGTAGAACAGAGTCATTGTTAATCTGTCCTTTTCCTTCTGTGATGTCACTTTCCTTGCTTTTTCCTTCTTGACGTATGTCTTATTAATCTTTTTTTTAATGTGTGTTTAAAGATCATTATTTACTAAATTAATCAATACACAATCTATCTATTTTCAGTCTTATGGAATGCTAAAATTAATTTGTTTTCTGCAAAAATATACAATGCAGTCTCTTGGACCAGTCTGTTATGTCTGTCAGATTCTGCGGGAATCGTAGTAAAGAAACATTAGATTAATGTTGGATTTTTTATAAATTGCTGAAAAAGAATGTTGAGCTGTTGAATTCTCTTCCAGGTCAGTTTGGGAGACCCTTGAACAAATATATTCAACATTATGAAGGTTTATCCTATGACACTGACGCCCTGCACAACAGTCACCAGAGGGCCAAGAGGGCACTTTCTCCTCAGGACAAGACCTTGCAGCTGGACTTCCATGCACATGGAAGGTTAGTTTCAACACGAGCAAACAAGCCGTGTCCTTCCCATTGTTTACCCTCTCTTTGTTCTGCCCTAATCTCTCACTAAACTGCTTGAATTCTTGTTAATATTTGTATCAGCTTCTATGTTGTAGCTATAATCCTAAAATACTATGAAATATTTAAGTACTTAATTGTTAATTTAAGTCTGAGTGTAAAGGCAGTCCTTCGCTAAACTTGTTGATTTCTGTTTAGATAACTAGCCGTATGTGAACGTTTAATAAACCCAAGACACTTAAGGATTTCATCATGTGTTAAGTGTGTTTTGCACCTGGTAAAAATAAAACCTGCCACTCTGCTTGTGCAGGTTTTCCTGGGAGCACCAGCGGCAGCCTTGTGGTTATTTGATTTTTGCAGTCTGTTATCACATCCGTCCTTTCTTTAACTTCTGATAGTGGAGATCCTTTGTATTCAGTTCCCTTCTTTGAAACTCTCTTTTAAATTGCATTTACTTTGAGCTGAATCCTGTTGAAGGCAAAGCTATCTGAGCACAGTGATACCATTTGTGTTTTGGAAACAATTATTTTAGGCAAAGGTACAAACACAGTAAATTCCGTTTTTATACAGTGTGCATTCTGTGTTTATTCTTAGCAATAGGAAATGCCTTTCCATTTCCCTTTTTGTTTCAATTTGTGTCTATGATTTGCTCATCATTTTAATGTTTTGTAAGACTGAAGAACATGACATTGACCCTAGAAGTATCTTTTCAGCAACTTTCCTCTGCATTTGTTTTTACCACATCTGTTTCATGTACTGTAAGTTACCAAGGCCCAGTTAAACAATTCCCTTTTTTTTCCATTTGTGGCCTTTCCTGTCATTGATACACTTAGGTTAGGTTAACACAAGCACTGCATTTATTAGCCAGGAGCAGCATGTCTGAGAACTGTGTAGCATCTTTAAAAAGACAGAGAAAGTAGAGAGATGTGCATCCAATGTGCGTTTTATTATTGTGTCATTATTGCAACAGCTTTAAGAGCAATATAGACCGCTCAGGACTTTAGGTTCCTTCAGATGAGATACTTCGTAAAAATGCATATAGAACATTTAGAAGCCACACCACCAGATAGGTATGTACCACTGTTTAGGGAGTGTGTCTGTAAAAAGGTCCTGTTTCATTCATATTTAATGCATTACAGGAAGTTGGACAAGCTGACAGTAGTTGCATGAAAAAGGAGTGGGAAAAGGAATTGGAGAAGATATTACAAGATTCCCCATGCTCCACTAATGCTAGACACTGTTTAGACCCAGTTTACATTTTTCACAGACTACGATTGAAAGATATACTTTCAACGCAACTTCAACTTCTTTTCCAATGTTTACTTTGTGCAAAGAAACTTATAAAAGACAAAAGAGGAGCACATTTGTAAGCCTGGATAACTGCACTGCTTGATACCCCCCATCAGGAGAGAATCCGTTACCTCCTTATGAACAGTTTCTCTTGCTTGGTAAGGTTGGAAACCCCAGATGTAGATATAATGAGCTGCAGTTTTGCACTTCTAAATTGCACACCCATGAAGAGAAAGCAGGAAAGTTTGTTTTGTTTTGTTTTTTAACTCATGGAAGTGAACTTACGTCACAATCATTTGTGTTTCGTTTGTCACATGAAAAAAGTCATTGTATCCATTCAGTCTCACAAAATGGCTATTTGAAAAAAAGCCTGGACTTCTTAAGTCACCTGTTAATAAATAGTGTTTTTTTTTAACACTGCCTTTAATTTCTCAAGGACTAATAAATGGCTGTTTGTCAAATAGAATCGACCAGGTAGTCCCCAAGATATGAACATCCCACTGACGAACAACTGTAGATACGAACAACTGTGTGCCGCCATGTCATGTCAAAGAGTGGCGCAGTGTGAGCGCTGTCGCTGCACAGCAAGGTGGTTCCCGGTTCGAGTTCCGCTCTCTATAGAGTGTGTATGTTCATTTTTTTAATAGAATTACTGATGGGGTTGGGGTCCCCCTGTAGCAGCTACGTGACGTAGGAACCAATGTTGGGTGGGTTAGGATTCTGCCCAGAAGCAATCACAGCTGAACTCTGAATATTTGCTATTTGTCGAGTTAACAGACACATTTGATGAAGTGAATCTACAATTGCATTTTGAGGTGATTTAAATGCCTTTACTACTCTAAATACCAAAGAACTATTCCCTCAGACTTATCAGCTTGCATTCAGCTTACGAACAGCCTCTTGGAACCAATTGTGTTCGTAGGTTGAGAGCTACTTGTATTGAGGAGGTTGGTAATAATATGCATGTGCAGATTTTGTGCACCTAAATATCCAAATCCATCCACTTGGAGTGGCTGTTCCCTTAAATTATGGAATTATGGAAGTGTTCGATGCTGTGATGATTTAAAGGGGACTATTTGGTCTTCATGGAGGTATGACCTCAGTAAAAATGTGGTAGTTATGCAGTCATCCCCTCTTGAAGAGAATGAAGCTCAGCGTTTAGAACTGTTGTCTGTTATCTGCTGCAGACATCCTGTAGGCTAGAGGGAACTCCTTTTCTTTGAGCTGTGCATAGTGTCATGCTTAAGTCAGTATTTTCAGGATTTGGGATGCATCTGAATAATTCATCTGTCAGTGGCATCCAGTCAGTAGCATCGACTATCCACAGCCTCTTCCTTTCTGTTGCAAGTCATGACTTATCTGCAGGTTTTCTTGTCTGAAACAAGAATCTGTGATTGTCTGTCTGTCCCAACTTGTAAACTGTTTGAGCGTGTGGGATATTTTTAACTGCTTTTTCTTGTTGTCAGCTAATCTATTTTATATGCTTCTAATTTTAAGTCGCTGTCTTGTTTGTTGATTTTTGACTCAATTCAAACTAATTAAGCCTCTGTTAATTTTTTTTTCTGTTGCTAATATTTTATCCAAAGCAAAATGGTGTTATGATATGAATGCCTCTATGGTGATTTGATAGAGGCATTGATGAAGGAATGAGGTTATATTAATTGTTATTAATAATAAGGTGGAGAGAGGCCAGCAAATGTAATGGGTCTACCAGGATGAATAACAAGCAGAGGAATTTGTTCTAGATCCATGCCAGATGATCTGTGTCATGTTTCAGTATCCATTCCATAAATTTAGTTTTCTTTTTTTTCAGGTTTATTTCCTCGTTTATCAGTCTCTTCCTCTCTCTTGTCCTTAATTGTCCTTTTTTTCAAAGCAAAATAATACAAATATTTATAATTAACCAAGTCAGTATGTTGGCGTAGAATAGATTGCCAGTCTTTCAGGTTGGCTCATTTTGGGACATGAGGTGTCCAGTACTTTGTGAACATGCCTCCTAAATGAGTTAAAATTGATACAAAACCACTAAAAAAACCAAGTGATGACACTCAATCATGCTTCAGAAAAATATGTTCCTGTCTTGACATGGCTGCTGTTGGATTATATGAGGGTATTATCCTGTTGACAAAAGAACACGTGATTACATTCTTCTACCGCGTTGTGGAATGTGCATAAAACACAAAACCATCCTTTGAGTTGTCTGGAGGAAGCTTAGCAGCTGGGGGCTACAAGTCATGTGATTAGTAAAGAAATTCATGATGAAGAATTTTTCTCTGAACATTGGGTGTCTGGGAAGCTTGAGGATCTTGTGGACCTCATGTGATGCTTGCCTTTTTGTTTTTGACATCACAGATAGAGGATTACAGGACAGAAGGATTATAGAACAGAAGTGTGCACCAGCAATCATGTGGTATTTTGACATAATGAACAGAGCAGTACAACAGTTTAAGGAAGCTCAGTAGCAATGCTGCATTGTAAATAAATTTTGTTTGTGAAATGACATTAATTTTCATTTTCCTATATTTTTCTTCTATATTTAGATATTTCAACTTGCGGATGAAGAGAGATGCATCTTTATTTTCCCCCGATCTCATCATTGAGGTGTCAGGAGAGGAGACACCCATAGATACATCACACATTTACAGTGGTGAGGTCTTTGGTAAGTCAGCTGATTGCACACACCACATACTGGATGGACGTTTAGCTTCATGAAGGGTAATCCAATTATTTATTTATTTCTATTTCTATGAGCATCTGAAGGAATCAACCTGAGTTATCTCTTCTGATTTCTTCAGACATGTCAAGCAAAGGAGGCCTTTAAAATGTGGAATATAGAATAGTGTGTGCGTGTGTGTGTGTGTGTGTGTGTGTGCATGCCTGTGCGTGCTTGCATGTGTACTTGCAGGTGTGCTTGTGTCCATGTGTGTCTCCTTCAAGGTACGAGTAGTTACAAACATTTGTAAGTCGGATCTTTGTAAGTCGGTAGTCCTCAAAATACGAAAATCCAACTTACGAACATTGGTGGGTAAAAATCACCACACGCTTGCCATATCCAGTTACTCTAGTTCTCCTGTCTGCTGCAACCCATGCTGAGCAGCATAATTTAAACGCCCTATTAAAGTATCAGTTGTGTTCGTAGGTTGAGGACAATGACTATTTATTTATTGACCACATACAGAATGTTTTGTGTGTCAGTTTCATTGGTATCATTGATTGAGATGCATTATCTGACGACCTGTAAGTGAGACTCGGCAGTGAGTTTTCTTGGCATTGCTCAGATGCGAGCACTTTTAGCCTGGCTATCAAACAAAGAGCAGAAAAGTCCTGATTTCATTGGGTCATCAACCCTGGTAAATGTATCTGATGTAGTAATGTTGTGAGTCTATTAAAGAAAGTTAAGCACAAAGGACGTTTTCTGTATTTGTCCACTGTTTTTGGGCCACCTGTGTTAGATGTGATGTCACACAAACATGGAAAGAGGGAGTTTAAAAGAAAATTTCTTCATAGACAGATATGTCTATGTTCATCCACGTCTGCTTTTGTATTTCAGGTGAAAAGGGTACACTGACCCATGGCTCTGTGATTGATGGGCGTTTTGAAGGATTCATTAAAACTCATCAAGGAACATATTACGTTGAGCCCTCTGAGAGGTACCTCAAGGACAAGGATGTTCCCTTCCACTCCATCATCTACCATGAGGATGACATCAGTAAGTACCTGCCATTGTACCGACTTTACTTATCGACTCTAAGATCTAGATATAATTCAAGAGATGATCAAAAGAAAATCCAGGTAGGTGGTACGTTATGAAATTGCGTCATTCTTTAACTTTCAATTTTATTGAACTTCCTTTGAAGAGGTTTGTGAGTGATGGATTGTCTTGAGGGCAGCATAGTCTGCATTGGCTAGTTTGTAAAACGTACATAAAGATACATTTATTTCTTAAAAGTGTGTTGAGCATGAACCTCTGGTTTATGTATGTCCATCCATCCATTCATCTTCACCCGTTGTCAGGTTGTGGGAGCAGCAGCTTTAACAGGGATCGGTAAACTTCCCTGTCCCCTGCCACATCAACCAGCTTTGACTGGGTGATCCCAAGGCATTCCCAAAACAGTGTCGAGATGTAATCCTTCCACCTGGTCCTGGGTGTGCCAAATAGCAGCTTAAACAATGAATCCTGTCATTGTCATCTTGAAATATGCCCGTGCCATAAGGTTTTCCTGGCACGTCCAGCTGGGAGGAGACCTCGGGGCAGACCCAGGACCAGGTGGAGGGATCATACCTGTATATCAACACTGGCCTGGGAACGCCTTGGTATCCCCCAGTCAGAGCTGGTGGATGTGGGAAGTTTGACGCTCCCTGTTGAAGCTGCTGCCCCCGTGACCCGACAACGGATAAGGGGCGGAAGATGGATGGACGGATGGTTTAGGGAGCAGGAGACATCATTTTGATACATGGATTGGAAACCACAGAGTCCAGACCTTAACCCCATTGAGAATCTTTTGGATGTGCTGGAGATGGCTTTGCCCAGCGGTCAGATCCCACTATCATCAATGCAAGATCTTGATGAAAACATAATGTATCACTGGATGGAAATAAATCTTGTGATATTGCAGTAACTTATTGAAACAGTGTCACAGGGAATGCATGCCTTAATCAAAGCTAAAGGCAGTCCAACAAAATATGAGTGTGTGACTTCTTTTTGGTAGCAACTATTTTGGCCAGGCAGTGTATGATTCAAATGCTAATAGGTACAACCCTCGTAGAGAAAGATTATTTGCCATTGACAGATGGCTTCGTGTTTGGAGCATTAAAAGGATACAGAAGCCCAATTTATTCCAAACAAATGGACTATTGGTAAAAGGCTTGACCAGATTGACAAGCTCAGAGAAAGTTGTGCTTAAACATTATTTATCCTAGAAGTATGAGAGGAGTATGACTCTGCGTATGCATGATTCATAGCTATGGCTATGGAAAGCTTGCAAGTAACTGATAAATGCTTAGTGTGGAAACAGAAAGCCTTCCCAATTTTTTTTCCACAGGCAGCTCTAGAAGGGTTTTGATTACATTTCAGGCAAGCAATGAGCAGTTGTCAAAAGATAATAAAATAAACAAATCACCAGTAGAAACACTATTCACTGAGACTCCTGATTCCAGTCAGTGAGTTTCTTTCCAACCCCACCCTGACTGCAGGCTGAAAACACAAGTACACATACAGGCAGGTCAACTTTTTTAAGCTGCTGAAGGAAACTTCAGCAAACGTACATAAGGGTATATTTCAGAGCTCCAAGAATTGTTTCTAATGAGGTGATAGCATGTCATTCTGTAAGTATTAAAGAACATGAAGTTGATTAGAGGGAACAAAACCAATTGGCAGTGGTTGAAAGCATTGTTTCCATTCCACAGTTTTAATGAACCATTAATAATCTTAGTAGCAATGTTAATAATGAACCTTTATTGACCTTTTCAAAAAGTACAATGTTCTGAAACAGTATGTGTATACTGTGTGTTGAAACAACATACTCACAACCTTAAACATTATGTCTTGATATTTTATTGTAATTGAAACAAACAAAAAATTAAAAAAACAAGAACAACATCCAGTGTTTCCCCTACCATTTACTTAGAGAAGTGGTCCACCCCCTTAGTATGGATGCATCCAAACAGAAAAATCAAATACTTAATATGTGGGTTTTACAAGATGGGCAAACGTCAACCCAAAAATCAAATCTGGTGAAAAAATTTGGTGCTATTCAGTTTTAAGTTGCAGAATTTTATTTAATAAATGTGACATTGTTATGCAATTTCCTCCGGGATTATTAAAGTATCTATCTATCTATCGATCTATCTATTTGAGCATGGTCAGTGGTGAACTCCACCATTGTGACTCAGCAGAGGACTGTGTCTGATCCCGTTCTGTTTTTGTAGCTGCTGAAACAAAATGATAATAATGAGATGTGCCACAGATTTAAGTTTTGTCGCTGAAATGTGTTTAGTTCATGCTGAAAAAGAAGGCATACGTATAATAAGACATATGTATAAAAAGAAGTGATTTGCAGAGCCTGTTGCTGCAACATGTTCTTGTCATGGAAATGTTTTCTTCTCTTTTCGGCTTTTCCCTTCAGGGGTCGCACTGATCTGAAATTGTAAAACCGGATTGTTGAACATTCTCTTCAAAGGGATCGTTTGGGGTTCATTCCATTTACTATTTAAAATTCAATGTAAATGTAATTTTTAAAAAAAATCCCCATAGGGAAATTAAGTCAATCAATCGATCAACCTTTGTATTTGTATAGCGCTTAGTCACACCAGCAGACATTTCAAAGCACTTTAACAGACAGAGAAACCCAACAGGACCCTTCAGAGCAAGCATAAGCAACAGCGGTGGGGAAAAACTCCCTCGTTGAGGAAGAAACTCCAGACAGGACCCAGACTCTGGAGGGTGGTCATCCATTGTGACCGATTGGGTGGGAAAGGAAATACAACGGTGACAGAGACAGAGCAAGGAGAAGAGAGGGAGTAGCAGATAGGCCAGATAGAATTTGCAGTCATCATCAGGTTGTAGTTGCTGAAATGGGGGCCAGATTTCCAGGCCTTTGGATTTCCTGTCTTCTATACTTGTTACCCATCTGGAGAGCAGAAGCACATAGACAGCGGCAGTATCTAGTTCTAGTCCACTCTAGAACACACTGTTAGTTAATCACATGCATATATATAGTGGCTACAGGCCCGTAATGCACACACACTCAAGGAGCCTGTAGGCATGCAGTTAAGGGGGAGGTAGGGTGACGGGCAGCTCCTTTGTGGTGCGCCCTAATGAGCAATTTATAAGGGGGACAGCACCTTGCTCAAGGGCGCCTTGGCAGTGCTCAGGAGGTGAGCTGGCACCTTTTACACTCCAAATTTGCTTTTGCCCGACACGGTTCTTAAACCGCTGACCCTCCGGTCCCCAGCCCAAGATTTGGTAGACTGAGCTACTGCCGCCCCAATGCAGGTCATACATTGCATTCAAATTCAAAAAACTTTATTTATCCCCAAGGAACATGTAAGGGTAAAAGAGAAAATAAATTCCATTAGTGAGTAGAAGCTGATCATGGGTAATATTGTCCTCCGTTCAGACAGAAAGTTGAACAAATGCTATGAAAGAGACACTGTTGCTAATCAGACAAACAAAACCAAGTCAAATCTAAAGCTCGTCATATAGCTATGTTTCTTCTTGCAGTTGCTCACTCTGTTCCACTTTCTCTTGCCTGCTACACATGATTCTAAAGAGATCCATGATGCAGTATAAGCTCTTCACAATCATTCCTTTATCGCCCCTCTATCTGCCAGATTATCCTCATAAGTATGGCGCAGAGGGTGGCTGTGCTGACCACGCTGTGTTTGAAAAGATGAGGAAGTACCAGGAGTCTGGAATGGAGGAGCCAGCAAAAGTAAGTGCTAACATCACCACCACAAAGCCCCTTCTGCACAAAACTGAACACCAATGGTCAATGTTCCTCCTTAAAGCTCAAGTGACTACCTACTAAAAATCAGCGATTTAATGAAGCCGTGCATCTTGAAGTGCAAATAAGTGAGGGGTTACTGTGCTTTGTTATCCCCAATCCATCTTCCCTTTTTGTTCCTGACAGTTGAGATTTTTTTCAGGGAGTGAACAGTGTATTGGACGAGGAGATCTCCCACGGTCCTGTTATTCTGAGGAGTAGGAGAGCAGCAGCAAAAGAGAAGAATACTTGCCAGCTCTTTATCCAGACTGACCACCTTTTCTTTAAATATTATGGCTCAAGGGAGGCTGTCATTGCCCAGGTATGTACCTGTGTATCGAGAACTGAAACATTAAGAGGTTTCTGTGTTGAGTGAAGTCAGATCTGCCATGACCTGGTTAAATGAGACCCTTCACAGAGAACATGAAGAGGCTCTTGTGTCTGCTGAAGCAGATGTAAAGTCTGTAAAATCCTGTTTCTCCAAAATGTTAACCTCTAATATCTAAATTGCTCTGTGCTGCATATGCATTACTGCTAATGTCAAGGATCAATTTCTCTGCAGATCTCCAGCCATGTAAAAGCCATTGACACCATTTACCAGGCCACGGACTTCATGGGCATTCGTAATATTAGCTTTATGGTTAAAAGGATCAGGGTAAGTTGAATGTCACCCAAAAGTGGCTTGAAGCTCAAGTGAATGCCATTTTTGAGTCTGTCACACAACCAGTTTATGTCAGGTTTACATGAAGTGAGGTTTATCCATTCTTACTTCCCTTCCGAAATTGTTTCTCATGTATGCAGATTAACACGACAGAGGATGCAAATGACCCAACTAATCCTTTTCACTTTGCCAACATTGGAGTGGAGAAATTTTTGGAGCTTAACTCTGAACAGAACCACGATGACTACTGTCTGGCATATGTCTTCACCGACAGGGACTTTGATGATGGGGTTCTTGGCTTGGCTTGGGTTGGGGCTCCTTCAGGTTGGTACACAATCCAGACATCCACACACACTAGACCTATACTAGACTGTACTAGACCACGTGACTACCTACTGAAAATCTGCGATGCAGTGAAGCGAGGCATTTTGAAACGCAAACAAGCGAGTGATTACTGTATAATGTATAATTGAGCAAGAGATCGTTTTGTATGTTAAGACTTTTTATGATCCCACTAGAGGGGCCTTATAAGGTTACATTTGTCTGTATGTCCGTCATTTGCCCATCTTTTGACCATCATTTGCCCACATAAAGGGAAATAGTAAATAAACCACCAACAAAACATTTCTCCACAAAAGTTGCTGAAAACAGAAGTTCTTTTTTATAGCTGATTTTACAAATTTTATAAAATGAAAACATAATTGCAAATATTTTATTTAATTCTTGCTAAAAGATCCCCTAAAGCCTACACAATGATTACGTCAACAGTCATCTGTAAAAAAAAAGTGTCATTTTCTGCTCGGATTCAAAATGAGATTTCCGAGAAGATATTATTATAGCTGTGTAGTTCTTTCCTCACAAATATGCCATGCCAGAATAATATTTAAGAAGGATTTTCTTGCTATTCCTTTGAATCACTCCAGGCACCACCACAATAATACAAGGACTACTTCAACAAGAACAGTTAATCAGTACAGGAAAAATGGGAATGCTAAAAGAATCCATGCAGTGTCTGTGACAGAAAGGGATTTAAAGTGTTTTGTTGTGCTTTTTCAAGTGCATCTTATTTTCTCCATTTTTTTATGTACCGTAATTCAAAGAAAAACATGAAAGGCTAGGATGTAATAGTTTACATGCTTTGGTCAAAACGACCTGAGATCACTTCGATGATAGATTTTTTTTGAAGTATAATGCTTCTTTGCTCTCTTATGTTGTAGTTCTTCACATAGCTACTCTAGGTGATTGCATTTTTTAAAAATATATGCTACGTCTTTATGTGTGTGTTGGATTTTTTTTGCACTGGGAATCAACAAGCTTTTTTTTTAAGCTGAAAGATCCTTCTTGATTACCATAACAGTTAATTAGCATTGCTCTGAATTCTAAATTGAATGGAATGACAATCTATCCTTTTTTCTTTTCCTGTCACAGGAAGCTCTGGGGGAATTTGTGAGAAAAGTAAACTATACTCAGATGGAAAGAGGAAGTCTCTGAACACTGGTATCATCACTGTCCAGAACTATGCCTCCCACGTCCCTCCAAAGGTTTCACACATCACATTTGCCCATGAAGTTGGACACAACTTTGGATCTCCTGTAAGTACTATATGTTTCATTTCGCTGCCCTCTCCCTTTCTTAGCTGTACAAAAGTTTATTTGCAGCTCCAGTGTTCTCGTTAGCGTGCTTCCTTGTGTCTTTGACGCATTTTTTGACGGGGACGCACAATTATCAGACAATGTGTGTCCCTGGGATGCAAGCTTTAAATACCGTTACTTACGTTAAAAAAATCGATTATACCTTTTTCAGCAATATATTGTTGGGGAAAATTGACTTCCATTCAACAGAAATATTAACAATTTATCCATTTCTCTACTTGCATTTCAAATCCAGAAATTGCCATTATGTTTTGATCTTGCGCGAGTTTCTCATCACGAGGCTCACCTGCGTAATTCAGTTTTGTTAAAATTGACCAAACGGCAACATGACGTCTGTTTGTTTTACACGGCTAAATATCAGCACCCAAGACAAAATAATGATGGTGCAGCTTACAAAAATTTGTGTTTGGAGAAGGCTCTTTCAGCTTGGTGCAGTGTCCAAAGGAGAATATATTAATTAAAGGCAAAGAAAACTATTGAGTGAAAAGCAAGAGTGGAAAAAAAAACTATTAAATCTTTCTTTATTTCTAAAAGTTTTTTTTTTTTTAAAGAATGACCACCAGGCTGTAACATTTTCATAAAATTAATATGTAATTTTACTTTTTTTCTTTTTACTTATGACAGTTATGATGTTATTTATAAAATCATTAAAATTAAAAAAAATTTTGCTTTTATATTGCACTACGGGCAAAACCCAATGCTTGTGTACAGCTTCTACTTATATTCTTTTGGGATACATAAACGTCATTTTGGGATGCACAAATTTTTTTGAAGTGCATCCCAGGGATTCACTACTTTCTTGAGGTAAAATGAACTCTGAGCTCTATGTCAAATCTGTCTGCTCTGTTTACTTACTGGACTGCTGTTTCACAGCATGACTCTGGGATCGAGTGTACCCCTGGAGAGTCTAAGGCACAGGACAAGAAAGAGCAGGGCAACTACATCATGTATGCCAGAGCCACATCAGGAGACAAGCTCAACAATAACAAGTTCTCCCTCTGCAGCATCCGAAACATAAGTGCTGTTCTAAATAAAAAGAGAGATGATTGTTTTGTTGGTGAGTTCTATCTGCTGAAGACATCGATCCTACTCTATGTGTGTGAGAGAAACTTTAATCATGCTGTGTTGGTGTTTACAGAATCTGGCCAGCCCATCTGTGGTAATGGACTCGTTGAAGCTGGAGAACAGTGTGACTGTGGATATAATGATCAGTGTAAAGACGTTTGCTGCTACAGCGCCAATGAAGAGGAGGGCAAAAAGTGTAAACTACGACCTGGCAAATTGTGCAGGTTAGATGTGATGAACATGCATTTGTGCACAGTAATCTCCTCATATACATATTAGAACTGTAATAAACATCAAGGTTTTTACCACTTATAGAATTTTTTTTTTAAATTATGCAGTCCCAGCCAGGGTCCGTGTTGCACATCAGAGTGCTCATTTAAGGGCACAAATGAAAGATGCAGACTGGAGTCGGAGTGTGCGATGGAGGGAAGGTGCAATGGAGCTACCGCTTTGTGTCCCGCCTCAGAACCAAAGAAAAACTTAACCTCTTGCCATTCAGAAACACAAGTCTGCATCAGTGGGGTACGGTACCATGAACCGCTCTTCTGCGGTTCCATGTGTGTTTTGCATAATTGTTGACATTGTATTTTTATGTTAAATTATTTAACACACCTGTTTGGGTCAGGTGTGCTCGGGTTCCATCTGTGACAAGTATAATTTGGAGGTTTGCACCTGTACCAGCAACGATGACGGCAAGGATGAGGCAGCCGAGTTGTGCCACGTCTGCTGCATGGAGAAGAGTGAGTGACAGACACAGTAGTAATATTTAGCGGAGGTTATGTGACATAATATCAGCCTAACTTTGTCATTTTGAGGCTAAAAGACTGCGTTATTGTTAACATGTCTAATGTCACTTCTTTTGCCCTCAGTGAACCCTGCTACCTGCAGTAGCTCAGGCTCAGACAAGTGGGCCAGATACTTCAACAAGACAGTCATAACGCTGCAGCCTGGCTCACCTTGCAACGACTTCAAGGGCTACTGTGATGTGTTCATGAGGTGTCGTCTGGTGGATGCTGATGGACCTCTAGCAAGGCTTAAGAAAGCCATCTTCAATGCAGAACTCTATGAGAATATTGCAGAGTGGATAGTAGTAAGTGTCTCTCCAGTGGAGCCAACATTCAATATTTGTCTGCATAGTAACACTAATCATATGGAATCACGATGCACGTGCTGTTTGTCTCTTGAATTTAGGTGTCCTTTAATGTAACCTGTTTTTCAGGCTCACTGGTGGGCAGTGCTGTTGATGGGCATTGCGCTCATTATGTTAATGGCTGGCTTCATCAAGGTCTGCAGTGTCCACACCCCCAGCAGCAACCCCAAACTGCCACCACCAAAGCCACTGCCAGGTACAGTACATCGTCCAGCCGTCCATCTATCCATTCATTACAGCTGCCATTGAGATGGATTAGAAAAAAGGTGTGAAACTATTTTTCACCGAGGGCCACATCAGCATAATGACTGCCCTGAAAGGGTCAGATGTAACTAATAAATGTTACTAAATGTAAGTCAATGCAAAGAAAAATAAATGTAACTACGTAATGTTAAAGAACTCTGAATTTATTACTTATTCAATTGACAAACATTACATTTGCATAGAAAAAATATGTTTGCTTGTTGCTCTGATATAACATAAATCCTTTTAATTTGTCAGGTTATTAAACCCACAGAACTCCATCAATCAAGGATCAAACTATCCCAAGCGAATAAAGAAAAATAACATCAAATACATGTTACGACATTAACTTTATTCGAAACATTTTTGTCAGAGTTAAAATGAGCCAAAGTACTGCATTGTGGGGGGAAATCTAGTTTCGGTCAGAGCACACTTTTGACCAATTTATTTTTAGACACTCTAATCTTTTATGCTCTCGCGAGCCACAAAAAATGATGTGGCGGGCCACATCTGGCCCCCGGGTCTTGAGTTTGACACATATGGATTAGAACCTTCTTGCTGTGGGGTGTCGTTACTAAACTCTGTACCACTGCTGTGAGCGTTGCACACATTTAAACTCCCTGAAATCAGCATTATTCTCAGTAGATACAGTAGATTTTCAATCTGATCAATCTTCTTCAGACATATGTCAGAGAGAGCAAATGCAAAAAGCATTCCTAGCTCATGGTTGTTTATGTTATTACTACGTTGGCCTCATCTTTTATCCTGTGGATATTTTGTTGATAGTTTATTAAAAGAGCAGCATTAGTTACTCACATCGGTCATGTTTTTTGGACCCTTACTGACATGTTGTTGCTTTTAAGGTACACTGAAAAGGAGAAGACAGCAGCACTCAAGCCAGCCGTTACAGGGGCAGCGCCAACACCGACCACACTACAGAGAGACCTATCAAATGGGACACATGCGGCCCTGAGAGTACACCCTTTGCCTTGGTTCTTCTTTGTGCCTACAATGGGAGCACTTCACTCCAAAGAGTAACCTTTACCACATATTACAAAAGTCAAAAACTTGCAACTGGATTTATTTCACCGGAGAAAGCCTGAAAGGCTTTTCGCCCGAAAACTCATTCAGCACCTGTGCTCTGAGAGGCAGGTTAACAGTGGTTCCCAGAGCTTTTATAGATAATAATTTTTCAAAGAACAGACAGGAGGAGAAATTCTCTTGTTTCTGTTATGTGGTCTTAAGTTTGATTTTCTTTGAATGATTTTTTTTTCTACCAGAAAGGAGGACAGAGAAGCAGCTATTTGTTAGCAAACGTCCACTGTTCTGCATCTGTTCTGTCCTATTGTGTCTTTCTTCTTGGAAATGCTGCCATCATCAGCACCAAAGCAAGACTGCATCTTAACAATAAGAGTTGGAGGAAAACATTTTTTTGCCTATATAATTAGATTTTTTAAAAAGCATCATTAAAATGAAACCTTTTTATTGTTAAACCATACATTTTTCCATTGTGTGCAATTGTACAGGTGTCACAGTAGTTTTTCTTTCTTTGTTTCAAATAAAATTAATTTTATCTCTTTATCCACTTACTCAGGATGAATAAAATAACAGCAAATGAGTGTATTTACAAGATGACAGCATGTTTATTTCAGGGTGATGTCCCTCCTGGCTGAAACCCATACAGAGGTTTTATGTAACTGCAGAGGATGGGGAAAAATTAAAAAAATGCCTTTATAGATATGATATAATATATAGATATGTCTTCATAGATGCTCATGCATCCAGGTAATGTATATCCCAAAGGCTTGGATAGAGGGACCTCCTTTTGGTTTTGAACATACTTCACCTGTCATCCAAGAGGAACTGAGCTAAAGAAGCTTCGTAGACGAGTCATGAAACACCTTCAGAGCTGTAAAGAAGACTAGTTAGCCTCATGGAAGCCCAAAGAGCCATCTGTTTCTGTGTCTTTCTTATAGTGATGTGGATTTCACAACTGTGTTTGCATTAAGATTGTGTTTGGGTGAAGTAAACGGTGAAAGCCTTTTATTTTTAAGCTAAACTATAGCAACAACAAATCTATGTATATAAGAAATTTTTGAGTGTCCTGATGTGAACGCCCATATTTTACTTCTGTTCGTCATTTAGTTTTCACACACTGGAATATGTTGAAGTTATTTGGTAAAAACCACTTGAAGTCAGACTTATCGTCTGGACCTCTGTAACCAGATGAACCTGCTAGTTTAAATTGTGGGTGTGGATTTCATTGATTTTTTGTGAATGTGGAGCATTTGAATGAAATGAGGTAAAAGTAGAGCTTCTATATTTTATAGTTGCTTTTGCTGTCAACAGACAATTAACATGAACAGAGAAAACACTAACTTTGTGTCATCTGCCCATTGATGTTCTTTTCTGTCAGTCACTGTTGTCTCATGGAACTTTGTTACCTTGCTACACTCTTGGTTTGTGTAATTACACTAAAATGTGCCTATTCAGATCATTGTGACTGAAGTTGTTCCAGTGTCAGGTCTGTGCCAAGACTGAAACAAAGAATGTGGCAGAAGTTTATCAAGTTATAAATCTGCACTTCTTATATTGGGTAGAATCACATTGTAAATTATTTGGTAACATGATAATTGCATGAAAGGTAAGCAATTATTGAAATACAGCCAGCAATGCATGTTTCTAAAGATGGAAGCTTCTTCGATATCTCCTGATTTCTCATATTTAGTATTTGGTAGATATTCTGTATTACGTTACTATCAAGACAACAAATCTGGCTTACTTTAAATTACAGTTGTTTCCATCCCAGTTACAGTTTGGTAAACTCCACTGACAATGTGTGTCCAGTGCTGAAAATTCTTTTAGGATGGTTAAAGTCGGTGGCTAAAATACAAACTGGTCACTGTTTTTGTGAATTTTGGTAAATTTCACCACTGGGACGAATAAAAGATTGTCTTATCAGCTGCAGATTGTTGCTCATTTCTGTGCAAAAGTGAGGATGTTGAATTATCAATCAGATTCTATGCACCAGAGAACACACACTGGTCTTCATAATGAAATGCCTTCAGTGTTTTGTTTTATGTGGGTACAGAATTTTGTCATGTTTCTGTAGCAACTTATTGTTGTGTTGCTGGTCTGCGGCAAAGTTTCTAAATAACTGAACATGTAATCCACCGTTGCTTTTATTACTGATTTTGTCTGTCATTTTGGTGCTGTGCTTTTTATGATGCCAGAATTTAAACTGTACTTTTCATTATTTTTGATGAATTTGTGTGTGTTAGAAACAAGTGCTTTCATCTTTATCTTTTCTGCTGTTGGTGAGAAAAGGACAGGATGCAAGGGGATAATGCTCTAGGAAAATATTCATTTCTATCTCATGTTGCTGTGATGTTGACAATATGTGCACTGAAGTGAAATGATGTCAACGAAGAATCCAAAAAGGTATAAAGAACTACTGTAAAATTAGAATGTGTCCTTTAATTTAATAAATATGTCTCCACCTATATATTTGAATAGGCTCACTTGAAAACCTCACGCTGTCACATTTTTTGACTCCACCCACTACCTGTCAATCAAGTGCCCAACCAATCACGGTGCATCTGCCAGGAGGGATCACTTGAACAATACTGGGATGCTCTGCCTGCATGAGAGAACTCTGATGGAGGTCGTCCTCTAACAGTAACGGCGTTAATTTCCACACGTCCCGGTCCCGAGTTGTTCTGCTTATAAACATGTTGATCAACGCACTTATGTGGCTAAGTGTGGGCATGGCCTGATTCAGGTAGTGGTTAAGGCGGGTGTTTTTGTAAAGCAGGGAAAATATTGTCAAAAAAAAAGAAATCACGTAAGACCTGCCACAGTGGACAAAATTTTTAAAAAATAAAAACCAATGATATGACCCAAGCATAATCACTGGCTATTGAGAGTATTGAGAGTTGACGTAAGAATTTAGCCCCGCCCATTCGCCCGGGAATCTTACTTTCCAGTGGAGATGCAGTGGAACAGTCTACAAATTTCCTCCTGGTGTGCAGTGCTATACGGTCAGTGGAATTAGTCAAATTTGCTGAAATAGTTTAGAACTGGTGTTGTGAACTGCGCAATGTGACATTAAAGAGCTGTGGTGAATATATGGCATACTGAGCGCTTGTTTGTTGCCTGGACTGAACAGTGAATGTGTCGTAAATTAACTAGCTAATGTTAGCTAGTTAGCTAAGATTAGCTTAGACGGTAGCTAAGACGTTAACTAGTTAGCTAGCGTCTTAGCTAACGTTAGCTAGCTGTCTTTGGTACAATTAAAAGCTTCAAACCTAAATTGTAATCATTTTTTAACGTATGATATGACATGTAAGCAGGGCGGGACCGTAGACTGAGCGCCAGTAGGTAGCACTATCACAGGGCACTACGCCTGTCAATCAGGAAAAGTCTCCCGAATTTTAAGCCTTAATATAAAATCAACGATTGACTTCTATGGAAATTCAAGTCTTGTTCAGTGAACATGAAGGGGGATATTAGCAGTAGAGACCGAAACTGTTTGTTTACACGGGCTATAACCATGTTCTTTTCGGCTGTAAAGTTAAATGATTCCCTATGAGAGGCTTCTTTTTGATCCAGCTCGATCGCCCCCTGCTGGACTTTGGTGAGAATACAGCGTTACTGCACCTCCGTATTGGCTTCATTTTTCAGCCAGAAGCTCCGTCAGCTTCATATACGATCTATGGTCTGAACATGCGGACTCCTGTTTCACGTCTTCTTGTCTGCGTCACTGTAAGTTTGCTGTATTTTTAACATATCCTCCACAAATCTTATTTTACTTTCTGGAATTTTCTTGCATTTCAGCCTTGTTTGCATAATATTGACATTTGAATTCTCAGATTTCTTTCGAGTTTAGTTTGACAACACATTATTGTTTTATTTCAGGAACACTTCTGTGATGCTGCAAGCGGCAGAGGATACATTTCTTGGTGCCTGAAAACTGTCCAATGCCAAGCAAAATTTGCTTGATCAAAAGAAGCTGCAGTAGATAAATAATCCAGACAAGTTGTCTGGCTCACTCATCATTTCTCCAGAGACGAGCAATGAAGCGACTCCTCAGTTTAGAACAGGCAGTTTCTGCATGTTTGCAGTCCGATGCAGTCCGACGCAGCTCTTAGAAACAAAACAGCGGCAAGTGCTGTCATCTTTGTTTGGGTTCACACAAAAGTCGGCAATCGTGTCTTATATCCCCCCAAAAAACCAAAACTTGATTCATTTGAGCACAAAACATCGGGAGCCAGAGGTCCGGGAATCGGGGAAAACCCCCCCCACAAATAATAATAGACTACAATTGCTGTAAAGGAGCCGTCGACCACCTGGTCCAGGTAATTACGCATGACTTATTTATTTCACTTACTGGTATTTATTTACTGTTACTACGTTTGTGCGATATAGCACAATCAAACGTTGAATATTGAATAGTTTTCTATTTATCAAGAGGGATGTTTGAAAATGTATACATGTCATTCATGTCAGGCTTGTGGCCCCTACTCCTGCTGCCGGCAAACGTGCCGCTGGCCCATGTGTCTTTTTTTATCATCTGCTCAATGTCTCCTGCTACAACGCCTTCAGTCTTTTCATCTCTGTATACCCCGGCTGGAACAGCTGTAAGTCCATGAAACGCCACCTTTTTTTGGAACGGCTCAGCACAACGCTTGTCACCCCGGCCATGGAGAACCGAAGAGAATGCCTAGAGCACCGTTTTCAGCGAGCCTGGTCCGTGAAGTCCAGGGCAGGGCCAATCAAGAGAAAGACGGGATAGGGGAGGTGCCACAACCGGTCCCGGCCAAATCACAGAAGGCTTGCACGTTGTGCGCTGATCAGAAGAGAGTGTGGAGCCGGTGCGTAAAATGTGAAGGACATGCCTGAAGAGGCATTAAAAAATCGTCTGTGAGCCCTGTTTTAAGTTCCAGTGAACATTCACTCACACACACACACACACAGAACAAAACATACCATACACTACACAGATATTGTTCTTTTATGTTGTAAAATGTTTGCAATTTAATGAATGTTAAAATGTTTATATGTATAATAAAATAGTTGTATAAAGGTCTCATATTTTTGTTCGTCATGCACCGGACACGTTGCCATGGTACGGCGCATACAATTTTATGACATGATCTGTTTTTGACCATTAACTAAAAACTAATTATGCATTAAAGTTAATATTGTTACCAATTACTAGCATGGTCAAGGTTGTAATATCTTTATCAGAAGTATTTAACGGTATGGTAATTTTTTGAAATACTCCATATTTTGTTTTTCCCATTGGAAGAATAAAAGGGTTGTAATGGCAAATTCCATATAGACATAATAAAAAAACTTAATATCTATGGATAGGGCTGAAGTAATGGAAAAGATCAGATGCATTGAAAGAAAAAAAAACTCACTTTTTTTTTTTTACACTTTTATGAGACGGCAATTTTGTGACCCAACGGGTAAGGTGTATAAGTTAAATCCTCATTGTACCACAAACTAATAATGCATTAAAGTTAATAATTCTACCAATTGTTGGTATGGTCATGGTTGTAATATCTTTATCAGAAGTATTGCAGTCGCTTTACCACAGAGGGAGCTAAGCCAAGAAGCGAAGCTCTCCATTTACTGTTCAATCTTTGTTCCTACCCTCACCTATGGTCATGAGCGATGGGTCATGACCGAAAGAACGAGATCGCGGATACAAGCGGCTGAAATGGGCTTTCTCAGGCGGATAGTTGGTGTCTCCCTTAGAGATAAGGTGAGAAACACTGCTGTTCGCCAGGGGCTCAGAGTAGAGCCGCTGCTCCTTCGCGTGGAAAGGAGTCAGTTGAGGTGGTTTGGACATCTGGTGCGGATGCCTCCGGGACGCCTCCCTAGGGAGGTGTTTCTGGCACGTCCAGCTGGGAGGAGACCTCGGGGCAGACCCAGGACCAGGTGGAGGGATTATATCTCAACACTGGCCTGGGAACGCCTTGGGATCCCCCAGTCAGAGCTGGTGGTAGTGGCCGGGGAAAGGGAAGTTTGGGGCTCCCTGTTGAAGCTGCTGCCCCCGCGACCCAACTACGGATAAGTGGTGGAAGATGGATGGACGGAAATTTATTTATAACACTGTTACACTGGGAGTCTCACCTGATTGGTCACAACTCCACATCGCAGCACTCATCACCATCCACTGTGCTGTCAATCAAACCTCAGCACTCTCTCATGCCAGGGCTACAGACCTCTTGTTTTTTGATCAGAGGTGTACTATCTAGGTTTGGGGATCAGGCCATATCTGCATATAAATGTTTCCCAAGGAATTAACAGTTAAGTGTATGCTCACTCCAATATCCAATCCAATCCATTTTATTTATATCAAGCAGACGGTGAACCCAAGGACATCAACCTCTATATGAGGTGATTCCAAAGGCTCCAACCTTTTGTTCCAATTTTATTCTATGCATCTTTAAATCCAATTCATACCAGAGCAACAAAGATGCATTCTGTTCTTTTGTATAGATAGATACTTCAATAATCCCGGAGGAAATTGCACATATCCACTGCCCAGCCAAACACCAGGAAAAAACAAAACATAACAAGACATACACTACACTAACAGACACATGTAGCATTAACAGTACATATACTAAAAAAATTTGAAATATAAAATAAAAATAAAAACAGTATTAAATTAAATCCATTTAACCGCGTGCTGACCTCACCACCTCCCCCCCCCTGCTCCTCCTGAGAGTCATTGTACCCTCTGATGGCACGGGGCACGAAGGAGGACCTCAGCCTCTCTGTGGAGGCGCTGTGTGACAGCAGTCTGTCGCTGAAGGTGCTCCTCTGCTGGGAGAAGGTGGTGTGCAGGGGGTGGCTGGTGTTGTTCATGATGGCCCTGAATTTAGACATGGTCCTGCTCTCCAGAACTGTCTCTACAGAGTCCAGGCTCAGCCCGACCACTGAGCCCGTTCTGCGGATGAGTCTGTTAAGACGATTTATATCTCTTTTCCTGGCCCCACCACCCCAACACACAATGGCGTATGACAGCACACTGGAGACTATGGACTGATAGAACATGAAAAGGAGCTTAGGACAGATGTTGAAGGAGGCCAGCTTCCTCAGGAAGTACATCCTGCTCTGCCCCTTCTTGTACACACAGTCTGAGTTGAGTGACCAGTCCAGTCTGCTGTCTAGCTGCAGTCCCAGGTATGTCCTAGGATGTCCCCATCTTCCTGCGGGATCTGAGAGAAGCTCTCCAGGAGGTGGGAGTTGAAGACCTCACTAACACAGGGTTCTGCCAGATGTTCCCAACAGACTCTTAAAACTGTATTTTTATTGTATTCTGACTTGTCTTATTGAAATGCTTGTAAAGATGGGCTGGTAACTTACTGACAAATTAATTAATGCTAAAGACACAATAAATGAACCCTGGTAAAAAAAAAACCATAGTGTGGAAACCGTAATTTACATTCTAAATATGCTATTAGAATGTGCAGCTGCATCAAAATCCTGTCCTGTTAACATCATCTCTGCCCTGAATATGTAACTTATACAGCGTAAAAAAACATTCTTCTAATTCCTTGACAAAATGAACAAACTCAGAGACAAACAATTCTAAAAAGTTCTGGTGTATTGATGCTTTAAGTTCAAATGTAATTTAGCTTTTACACAATATCTTAGCAAATTTAGTCAAATTCCTCAAATGACCAGAATGGGAAACATAACAGGAAAAGAAAATGAAAACCAAAATATCAAGACTGCAGTGTTTACCTTTTATGAATAAAGTTGAGGTTGAGAGACTGTCTTTTCCTTGATTGTTGGTGATATGCCTCAACTTCTCTCCGCTATCATCACAAACTGAGTGAATGACAGGAAGGGAAACATGAGGTCAGATATTTCTTTCAAGAACAAAGAAAAACGGTATTAACCGGTTACAATTATTTTATGTTCCGGTATACATTAAAAAGTTTTCGGTTTGGTTTTTGTTCCTGGCAAAATACGAAAAGTTTCCGGTTTTTGTTTTCATTCCATGAACAGTTTCAAAGCCCTGATGATAATACACTTGGGACTCCTTCTTCAGCTCGACGGCATCCCTTACTTCCGGTGTCCACCACCGGGTTCGAAAGTTACTGCCAGGCACCAGAGACCTTGCAACCACAGCTCCAAGCAGCTGCTTTGACAATGAAGGTGGAGAACATGGTCCACTCTTGCTCAATGTCCCCATCCTCCTGCGGGATCTGAGAGAAGCTCTCCAGGAGGTGGGAGTTGAAGACCTCACTAACAGAGGGTTCTGCCAGATGTTCCCAACAGACTCTTAAAACTGTATTTTGTTAAATAAATGTAAAAAATGCAAATACATTTTTTGTCCTTGGTCTGTCTGTTCCGAACATGAACAGTTTGTCAGTAAGTGCTGTCATAGTGTTGTCCATGGGTTTAATCATTACTGAGAAGGGTTGACATTGCTTAAAACTCATAACACAGCAGCCGATTAGATTGGCTTTTGATTGTTCATTCATTCATTCTGAATACCCTCTTCTTCCACTGTCGTGGGTCACAGGCTGCTGGAACCTATCTCAGCCGACTGGGGGCCTGAGTACGGGTACGCTCCGGGCCTGACGCCAGTGCACCACGGAGCCACAAATGGAGGACAAACGCGTGCACACATTCACACCTACAAACAATTTGAGACTAGCCAATTCGCCTGAAGTGCATGTTTTTGGATGTGGAAGGAAGCCCGAGAACCTGAAGAGAACCCACTTTGTTTTTTAATTGTATCCTATCAATTATCACACACACACTAGGAGTACTTTTCTTTTTAAACTTATCTGCGCCTTCTTGCAGGCAGTAAAACATGAGAATTGGGTTCACAAATAACATATTGATAGCTCCTGTAACAGCCTTTAACCTAGCTAATCAACTCAGCTACTAGTTTCTTATTTCGCGATTTGTGCATTTTGTCACGTGATGTTAACATTTTACTTCTGTGTCTTATTTTGAAAAACTCCTTTGAAGAGTGGCACAAGTGACACAAACTGTATATAATTATGTTAGAAGCTTATGGCAACGTTTTTGGAGTTCAAAATCAATTTGATGAGCATGTTTTGGGTTTTTATTTGCAATAAAATACAATTTTTCAACTTCAAAATTTGACTGTCGATTTTGGCCCAATTTGTCAATATTGCAAGTTATCGGGAAATAATATCTATCTCTTCATATAGCTAAAGTTGTGTTGAAGATAAACATACCAAGCATGGGTATATTATATAATTTTTAATGTGGTTTATGGAGACGAATATTAAAGGTACCAAAAAATGGCCAAAATAGGTCAGGGCCCTAAGGGTTAATTCAGTTTTGCAAATATTGAAACACTACTTTAAAATGGAAAACAATCCATGGCTGACAGTTGAGTGCTCAAGCAACATTATAATATTTATATCTGCAAATGATTAATGATGTTAGATTGACAAGACTTGTGAAATATTTTGACCAAACTAACTTAGTAAGTTGTGTTACGCACAAAAAAGGTTTTATATGATGCCAAGTAATAATAATTAACAGTGAAATGATAAATTAATAAATGATACCATATCACCTCTAAATACTATATAGCCTGCCTTCAGTAAGCAAGAATGTATAAAATAGCCTAACTTAAAAAAATAACATAAGAAATTAAAACTAGAACCAAGGCAGTCACGGACTGCAACATCCCATGACTTACCCTGACCTACTTTCAGGGTAGGTCAGGGTACCCTGAAAGTAGTGCATAGCTTTGACCATAGATCAAAGCACTAGCTTTGATCTATGGTCTCACTCACACTGGCCTTCTCCCTCGTCTTTCTATCTTATCCGGTTCCTGAGTGTACAAAAGTTTAAATTTGACTTTGACCTAGTTTTCTAAGGTCAAGGTCATCATCCCGTTTTCATCCCCTGTGCCGCCCGAGTAATGTGGTTTTTGTTTCATCTTTCTATCTGCAACGGTTGCGAAGGTATTTGGTGGACTAACAGACGAACAAACTAACACTGACAGTTACAATACATCACTGCTTTGAAGCGGGATGTAGGCAGGCAGAGCCGGCGGTTGTCATGGAAGCCAATGAACTACAAAGGACAATGACACTTAATAAGTGACAGAGGACGACATAAGAAACTATTTGCTCAGTAGCTTAGCAAGGTTAAAGGCGGTTAAAGGGGCTTTCAAAATGTTATTTTTCAACCTCATTCTAATGTTTTACGGCCTACGAGGTGTCACAGGTAAAAGCCATTGATTCACTGAAAAGGAAAATACTCAGTGATATAGTGACTCTCAGTGGAGCTAATTCCTATCGGATCGGGCAGTTGTACTCTGGCATTTAACTTGTTCGCTAGCTGGCTAAGAATAATTTTAACTTCAATGATTGTGGCAGACAACCCGTGTTTTCTTGTTTTAATCACCTGTTGCAGTTGGCCTGTCTGTGCTGATGAGGTTAATTCAGTTTTGAAAGTATTGAAACACTACTTTAAAATGGAAAACAATCCATGGCTGACAGTTGAATGCTCAAGTAATAATAATTAACAGTGAAATGATAAATTAATAAATGATACCATATCACCTCTAAATGCTATAAAGCCTACCTTCAGTGAGCATCAATGTATAAAATAGCCTAACTTAAAAAAATAACATAAGAAATTAAAACTAGAACCAAGGCAGTCAGGCACTGCAACATCCCACGACTTACCCTGACCTACTTTCAGGGTAGGATAGGGTACCCTGAAAGTAGTGCATAGCTTTGACCATAGATCAAAGCACTAGCTTTGATCTATGGTCTTACTCACACTGGCCCTCTCCCTCGTCTTTCTATCTTATCCGGTTCCTGAGTGTACAAAAGTTGAAATTTGACCTTGACTTATGTTGCTCAAGGTCAAGGTCATCTAATTTTCATCCATTTTGGCGCCTGAGTAATCTGCTTTTTGTTTCATTTACTGTCTGCAACGGTAGTCATGATATATGGTGGACTAACTAACGGACGAATGAACGGATGAGCGAACGGATGAACGAACGGATGAAAACACTAACACTCACAATTACAATACATCACAGCTTTGAAGCGGGATGTAACAATACAATAAATAATACGTCGGGTTTTGGATGGCAGGCAGGGCCGGCAAGTTGCCATGGGAGCCAACGAACTACAAAGGACAATGACACCTTATAAATCACAGAGGATGAGAAAGTATTAGCTGAGTCGCTTAGCTAGGTTGAAGGTTGTACAGGGGCTTTCAATATGTTATTTGTCAACCTCATTGTCATACTCTACTCTCTACAAGATGTCACAGGTAAATGCCATTGATTCATTAAAAATGAAAATACTCAGTGATCGTCAGTGGAGCTAAGGCACACTAGGTTTATGAGAAAATTATAGGCTTTTAGGTGAGCCTTATAGTGCGGAAAATACTGTGATGTTGGACAAGCAAGTATTGAAAAATAATGAGTTGTTGAACTCTCTTCCAGGTCAGTTTGGGAGACCCTTGAACAAATATATTGACCATTATGAAGGTGTATCCTATGACACTGAAACCCTGCGCAGCAGTCACCAGAGGGCCAAGAGGGCACTTTCTTCTCAGGACAAGACTTTGCAGCTAGACTTCCATGCATATGGAAGGTTAGTTTCAACATGAGCAAACAAGCTGTGTCCTTCACATTGTTTTTTTTGCCGCAATTTCTTACTAAACTTCTTGAATTATTGTAAATATTTACAATACTCTACCTCCCCTGCATGCCTACAGGCCCCCCTTGTGTGTGTGTGTGTGTGATACAGGGGCCTGTAGTCACAAATATAAATGTATGCATGCGTTTGAATCAGTAGCTAGAGTGCGTTCTTAATTTCCCTTCGGGGATCAAAACCAGTTTATAAAATTAAAAAGAAAAAAAAATTATAGTTCCTCTTTTTGCTGCAACCCATGTCAAGCACCGTAACACTAGCACCCCACAGATTAAGATTTCACACAGTCGCCAGTCTAGATGTTGGCGAATGTCCCCATCCACATAAATACATTGCGTTTTTGCTCCCTGCTCAGTTCACGGAGATGTGGATAAAAGAAGTGCAAAACACTGCTGACGCACCAACAGGAAAGCCACATGAAGTCTGACCTGATATTTCTTGACGTGAAATCAGCAGTGGGCCATGCCTTTCACACCTAGACCTTCAGTGACGTTCTACTTAGTCAAACTTGATTAAATACCATCTCATGATTTCTATGAACATCGGGTGCCTGGGAAGCTTGAGGATCTTGTGGACCTCATGTGATGCTTACCTTTTTGTCTTTGACATCACAGATAGATGATTACAGGACAGAAGTATTATGGAACAGAAGTGTGCACCAGCAATCATGTGGTGTTCTGACACAATGATCACAGATGCTACCAGTACAACACTTTGAGGAAGTTCAGTAGAAATGTTGCACTGTAAATCCATTGTTTGTGATAGCATGACATTATTATTTTCCTATTCTCCTTTTTAGATACTTCAACTTGCGGATGAAGAGAGATACGTCTATATTTTCCCCTGATCTCATCATTGATATGTCAGGAGAGCAGACACCCATAGATACATCACACATTTACAGTGGTGAGATCTTTGGTAAGTCAGCTGATTGCACACACCACATACTGGCTGGAGGTTCAGCTTCATGAAGGGAAATCCATTTATTTGTATTTCTATGAACATCTCAAGGAATCCACCTGAATTATCTTTTACTTCTGATTTCTTTCGACATTTCAAGCAAAGAAGGCCTGTGTGTGTGTGTGGTGTGTGAGTGTGTGTGTGTGTGTGTGCGTGTGCGTGTGCGTGTGCATGTGCATGTGCATGTGCATGTGCATGTGCGTCTCCTTCCAGGTGCAGGTAGTTACAATCATCAGTCGAATGTCTGTAAGTCGGTAGTCCTCATGATAGAAGCATCCATCTTACGAACATTTGTAGATACGAACAACCGTGCGCCGTCGTATCCAACTACTGCAGTTCTACTGTCTGCTGCAGCGTAACTTGAACACCCTGTTAAAGCCAATAATGTAATAATAGCTGATAACATAATTGATAATGTAATAAACTTGTCCACTGCGCACTGGTGTCGCGCCAGGAGTTTTCCCCCTGCCAGATGCCTTGAGTCAGCTGGGATAGGCTCCAGCTCCCCATCACAACAGACGAAGCGATGATTAGAAATGGATGTTAATGAACTAGTCCTTTTTGAAACATAATAAACCAACAATGTAACAACTGGCTGCTAGTTACGTACTAATTAAGTAGCAGCGGCCTGGTAAAAAAAATACACCTTAGCCCTTTGCCAAAAATGATTACATTATCGGTTGTTATTACATTATGGGCTTCAACACATCCAATAGATTAAGATTTCATATATCATGTCAAAATAACAAAAAGCACATTACTCGGGCGGCAAAGAGGAAGAAAATAAGATGATGACTATTTATTTATTGACCACATACAGTATGTATCATGTAACAGCTTCATTGGTATCATTGTCTCACCTCATAATTGACCAGGTACTGCTGGTATTGTTTAGCACAAAGGACATTTTATGTTTTTACACAAAATTCGGCCACAGTCCTTCCACCATCTGTTAGATGTGATGTCACACAAACATGGAAGAGGAGATTAAAAGAAAATTTCTTCATAGACAGATATGTCTATGTTCATCCACGTCTGCTTTTGTATTTCAGGTGAAAAGGGTACACTGACCCATGGCTCTGTGATTGGTGGGCGTTTTGAAGGATTCATTAAAACTCATCAAGGAACATATTATGTTGAGCCCACTGAGAGGTACATCAAGGACAAGGATGTACCCTTCCACTCTGTCATCTACCATGAGAATGACATCAGTAAGTACCATTGTACCGACTTTACTTATTGACTCTAAGAGCTACATATCTTTTGGATGTTCTGGAGATGGCTTCGCCCAGCACTCAGATCCCACTATCATCAATGCAAGATCTTGATGAAAACATTTTGCATCGCTTTATAGAAATAGATCCTGTGATATTGCAGTAGTAGTTTATCAATCACAATCATTCCCTTATCGCCCCTCTATCTGCCAGATTATCCTCATAAGTATGGCGCAGAGGGTGGCTGTGCTGACCATGCTGTGTTTAAAAAGATGAGGAAGTTCCAGGAATCTGGAATGAAGGAGCTAGCAAAAGTAAGTGCTAACATCACCACCACAAAGCCCCTTCTGCACAAAACTGAACACCGATGGTCAATGGTCACATTAAAATCATCGTATCTCATGTTCCTCCTTAAACCTGTTAAAGTCATCATGACAAACTAGTTTCTGTCTCGATGAATTAGTCATCAGTATGAAACTAAACTAAGAGGGCTTAAGGAATGAAAACTATAAAGTTGTAGTCTTTAAACATAAATGATTAGTATTTGTTTAATCAATTATTTTACACTCCTCCCTCCTCCTTAAGGATTACTTTGTTATCCCCAATCCATCTTCCCTTTGTTTGTTCCTGACAGTTGTGATTTTTTTCAGGAAGTGAACAGTGTATTGGACGAGGAGATCTCCCACAGTCCTGTTATTCTGAGGAGTAGGAGAGCAACATCAAAAGAGAAGAATACTTGCCAGCTCTTTATCCAGACTGACCACCTTTTCTTTAAATATTATGGCTCAAGGGAGGCTGTCATTGCCCAGGTATGTACCTGTGTATCGAGAACTGAAACATGAAGAGGTTTCTGTGTTGAGTGAAGTCAGATCTGCCATGACCTGCTCAAATGAGACCCTTCGCAGAAAACATGAAGAGGCTCTTGCTGGGCTTGCACTAGCAGGTAGTATGACTAAGCCACTGTGGCTCAGTGTAAAAGAATTGAGTAAGCCACAAAAAGCCACATTCTGTGTCCAAAACAGCGGCTTGCTATAATAGCATGTAAAACAAGAAAATATTGAATAATTCCAAGAATCAAATTTATTAAAATCAAAGTGTCGAAGTCAAAGTTAAAATGTCTTGTAGTCCAAGTAAAACTTACAAGTAAACATTGAGTAATATTTTGAATGACTGTATCTTCACATAGTGAATGCAAGTTTTCAATTGTTGGGGGGTGTAAAACCCACTTGTCATAGTGGGGTGTGGGGGGTACTCCCCCACCTGGTGAGTCCGGGGGGGCCCCCATGGTAAATTTTTTAGAAAATGTGGTTGTTTTCCTGAATTCTGATTCATTCTAAGGGCAAAATCTCCTGTTCAGTTTACCTACAAAAATACACTAAAGTCAACAGTTCAAGCTTAACTATCTTTATTTCTATCCTACTTTATGCAGGTATAAATGTGAGATTCAACAATTGAAAACTTGCATTCACTATGTAAAGATACAGTCATACACAATATTATTCAATGTTTACTTGTAGGTTTTACTTGGACTAGGATACATTTTAACTTTGACGTAGACAACACCATTGGTATGCCATAGTTTAGTTTAGTTTTAAATTCTGTAATATGATTTTTCATTTCATTTTAAATAGGCATGAAAAAAAGCAAGCGAGGTGAATACACATTTACATGCATCGCTGGTTAATAAGATTAAAGATTAAATCTACTTTATTGTCCACACGTGGGGAAATTATATTTACACTCTTCACTCTTTTTGTTAGTCATGCATACACACAGTTTTTTTGAATACAGGCCCCTGAACACAACACACTGGGGGCCTGTAGGCATGCTATTAGTAACACATCACACAAACAGTAGGGGGAGGCAGAGTGACGGGTCGCGCGCAGGGGGTCGCGCCCCAAACGAGTGGGGGGGGGACAGCGCCTTGCTCAAGGGCGCCTCGGCAGTGGCTGGGAGGTGAGCTGACGTCTCCCACCGTCAGCTCACACTCTGAGGAAAGTCCTGGTGGGAGCGTGATTTGAATCACCGATGGCTGGGCGATCCGTCTTCAAGACATCTGCTCTACCACTGAGCCACTACCACTATTCCTGCCGGTTCTAGAGATGAAAAATCTAAGACTACAAAAACCTATTGATAATATCTTTCATTTACCTTCTGATCGGTCTGTCACCACTCCTACCCCCTCTCAGCATTCACCATTTGTTGTTCAATTAGAAATTTAATGAAAAATTTACTATAAAACACTCAATTCTCATTTTCTTTCAATCGATCGTCCTCGCCTTGTCGTTCACCAATTTGCGAGTTTAGCTTGTAAAAACAGAATCCTGTTTTTTTTGTGCTGTCAGGCGATTAAAAAAATTGGTCTAATTAATTACAGGATTTGTAATTAATCTGATTAATCGCATTTTAATCTCATACCTGCTAAAGACCCCAAATAAAGAATTTGAATTCTAGGACATTACAAAATTGTAGTGCATGACTAATCAATAGAATACACCAAGAAGAGAAGATTTCCACATTTTTATAGTTTAAGTGTGCTTTATAAATGAAATTCAAAAGAAAAAAGGCCAAGCACATCAGCAAACCAATTAGACCAGGTGCATTTCTCAAAAATGCAATACGAATACAGTTAAAATAAAATAAATAAAATTCAGAAATAAAATAAGGCTGAGTCTCAAATAGGCACATAAGCAGACTCTCAATCAAAAATGAATACTAAAGCTGACTCAACACAGCAACTCAAAATGAATACTGTAGTATAACATGCCTCTAAATAAGGCAACTAAATAGCAAGATGCCAACAGGCTTTTCCTTTAAAAGGGTACGCTAACGTTCAACTCTGTGTCCTTGACATGTTTTACATTTAAATGATATGTTAGGCTGGAGCTGCTTCGGTGATATGAAAATTCTCGTTTACAAAAGGTACAAATAATAATAACAATAATAATTATAATAATGGATTAGATTTACATAATCTCAGGGTCTTGTTCACAAGTGAGGGTACGATGGAACGGGAGATCGACAGGTGGATCGGTGCAGCGTCTGCAGTGATGCGGACTCTGTATTGGTCCGTCGTGGTGAAGGAGCTGAGCCGAAAGGCAAAGCTCTTGATTTACCGGTCGATCTACGTTCCTGCCCTCACCTATGGTCACGAGCTGTGGGTCGTGACCGAAAGAACGAGATCCCGGGTACAAGCGGCCGAAATGAGTTTCCTCCGCAGGATGTCCGGGCTCTCCCTTAGAGATAGGGTGAGAAGTTTGGTCATCCGGGAGGGACTCATAGAGTTGAGCCGCTGCTCCTCCGCATCGAGAGGAGCCAGATGAGGTGGCTCGGGCATCTGGTTAGAATGCCTCCTGGATGCCTCCCTGATGAGGTGTTCCGGGCACGTCCTACCGGGAGGAGGCCCCGGGGACGACCCAGGACACGCTGGAGAGACTGTGTCTCCCGGCTGGCCTGGGAACACCTTGGGATTCTCCCAGAGGAGCTGGACGAAGTGGCTAGGGAGAGGGAAGTCTGGGCTTCCCTGCTTAAGCTGCTGCCCCCGCGACCTGACCCCGTATAAACGGAAGATGATGGATGGATGGATGGATGGATACATTTACATAGCGCTTTTCTGGACACTCAAAGACGCTTTACTTGGGGTTCCATTATTCATTCACTCCTCATTCATACTTGGTGATGGTAAGCTACGTGTGTAGCCACAGCTGCCCTGGGGCGGACTGACGAAAGTGTCTACAGCGCAGATTGGCAGCGCAGAATCACTGCGTTTTTGTTTTATAGTCCCGTCTTTGTTCCTTTATAAATAAACTTTCCACCCAAAGGTCCGATTGGACTTGCCTTGCTCTCCTGTGTCGCGTCCATCTCTGTTGTCAGTCACCCTGGTTTTGACTAGGTAGGAAGTGACGTCACTGCAGCCTACGGGTCCCTCAATGGGTCAAATTTAAAATGCTTTCGCATTGACTTGCCACTCGCGATTAATTGCGTTAATTTTATAGCACATTAATTTGCAACGTAATTAATCTAATTAACGCGTTAAAGTGACAGCCCTAGTTTTTTTTTTTATTGGGCGAGAGGCAGTCATGACCCAAGTGCATATTTAATGATCGGGAGCGTTCGCGTCACTTCGGCTATTTCCGTCGGCATGCGGAAATAGCAGCATGCTATTGTTTTCTTGTTATCGCTCGGGGATTTTCGCGAGTCCAAAAAAGTTGTAAGTTTTAGACCTTTTTTCCTAAAAATAATGCCACTGTGGCTACACAGGCTAAAACCTTGTAGCCATATGGAATTTACTTTGCCTAAGGCGAAGTGGCGAATGGCTAGTGCAAGCCCAGCTCTTGTGTCTGCTGAAGCAGATGTAAAGTCTGTAAAATCCTATTTTTTTCAGAGATGGTAACCTCTAATGTTTTCATTGCACCGTGCTGCATATGCATTACTTCTAATGTGAATGATCAATTTCTCTGCAGATCTCCAGCCATGTAAAAGCCGTGGACAGTATTTTCAGGGCCACGGACTTCATGGGCATTCGTAATATTAGCTTTATGGTTAAAAGGATCAGGGTAAGTTGAATGTCACCCAAAAGTGGCTTGAAGCTCAGGTGAATGCGGTTTTTGAGTGTGTCACACAACCAGTTTTTTTGGCTCACACGAAAAGGTTCATGCTCCTAGTATTTTAAGACATGAAGATTACTCTGTAGTCTGTACTCTTCCTTTTTGTGAATATTTCTGTTTTTATACAGGAACGACTTTTTCCTTTTCTCACAGTAGGGATCTTTATCCTTTCTTACTCCCCTTCAAAAATTGTTTCTCATGTATACAGATTAACACGACCAAGGATGAAAAAGACCGAACTAATCCTTTTCGCTTTGCCAACATTGGAGTGGAGAAATTTTTGGAGCTTAACTCTGAACAGAACCACGATGACTACTGTCTGGCATATGTCTTCACCGACAGGGACTTTGATAATGGAGTCGTTGGCTTGGCTTGGCTTGGGGATTCTTCAGGTTGGTACACAATCCAGACAACCATACACACTGTACTAGTATTAATTAAATAATAATGACCAAAAAACTCTAGAACTGTGTCTCTTCTAATCAGTTGACCTCAATAAGATGCACACATCACTCTATTCAATCCTAAACTCCTCAACTGTAATTCAAAAGACAATCATGACCCTGAATTTGTTAAATGAAGTCTTCATCCACGTCCACTGGCCATATTGGAAATTGAATATTCTTAATATAAAATCAAAATCACATGAATATTTTCCCTCATTAAACCCTTTTTTAAAAAAAACAAAAACAAAATTTGACACAATTTAAACTTCACCGGATAATTTTCAACCAAAATAGGGAAACACTGGTACTGATGATGCGGATTCACTGGTCTTCCAACACAATACCTCCACGGTGACAGCGGCTGATCAGTTGAATCCTTGAAAGGTCACAGCACCAGTTTATATAACCGACCTTAACTGGCCTGTTACATTTATAATGATGGTGATAACTTTATTACTGTGGACGGCTGAAGAACCGAAGGAGACGTGGAGCAGATCCATTGTGTTTTATTTTTCTCTGTAACGCAAAAAGGTGGGGCACATCATATGAGAGCTGGGGTAGCGCTGGCATGCCCCTCTCTCCAGACCCCCAGCACGAGGATGCCAATAACAATAAAATAATGACATTCAACACAAACAGAAGTAGGTCAAAATAAAAGAATAAAAATAACCAAATATAAAACATGTAAAACACTGAACAGATCTTTCTTAAAGCTTTTCTTTTTCTGTTAAACGGACAGTAAAGTTAATATTAAGTGTCATATAAATACATAATAGAAAAATAATATTTGTGTGTCGCATCATCTGTTTGGTCAAAAAAGCTTAAAATCTGCACCGCAGCAGCTTCCGCATTCAGTGGTCACGTGGGCGTCACACGTCACTGGGACCAAACATAGCTTAGCAGCCATAAGAAACAATGCAATTCTAGAGATGATTAACACCAAAAGTATCACGGTTACCTGCGCAGTGAACGGATGTGTCAACAGAACAGCAAAAAGATGCGAAAACAAGGACCTGTCGTTCTTTACAATACCTTCTGGGAAGGTATCGCGCTAAAAATGCTAATGCACTAGCCAGTCAATGGGGTTGTCCATATTATGTTAGCATTGAGTTAACCGCCAATTATTATTTTTGGACTGGACTCTAATTGTTATTAATTCCACAGTGAATTTATTTGAAAGTCGTGCCTTTTTGCTGTTCTGTTGACACAACCGTTCACCGCACAGGTAACCATGATACTTTTGGTGTTAATCGCGTCTAGAATTGCATTGTTTCTTATGGCTGCTAAGCTATGTTTGGCCCCAGTGACGTGTGACGCCCACGTGACCACTGAATGCAGAAGCTGCTAATGTGGTGCAGATTTTAAAGGTCCCATATTATGTAATTTTAACTTAAATTCATTCAGCTGCCAGATGTCCAACTAGATTGTATTCCAAATATTTTGACCTAAAGTGATCTGTGGTCCTAAATATCAGCTTTTCAAAATCGCTCATCTGAGCTACTCACAAAACGCTTCGTTTCAGGCCTCCGGCTGTAGTATGCTAATGAGCTCCGCTGGTCCACGCCTCCTTCACCTGGGCCACGCCCCTCTGAAGGAGACCGTTAGGCTAACGGGACACTGACCGGCATTACATTTGTTATCATTATGGCGTTCGGAGGACCCATCGTGTCGTCGTACATTTATGACTGAGTCGGACCCAGAAGCGGGGGCTCCTGAAGAAACACCGACTGTGCGGCTGCAGGACGTTTCTGGATGGTTAGTACGTGTGAACGTTACTTAGTTGGTTCTGTGTTGTGTTTTGTTGTATAACCTACGTCATCACAGGACCGGAGCATCATCCGGTAGCTACTTTTTTTTCTACTCCCGCCTCTTATAGCACAGTAATAATGTCATATCTGTCTTATTATGTATTTTGTATGTTGTGTATATATACAGACGTTAAAGGCTAAAATGTTCCTGCACTTCTATAAGTGACCGTAAAGTCTGATGGTGGTTCTGATAGTTATTACATGTAGCTAATGCTAGCTTCTGCTCACGGATAAGTTACTTTATTTTTCCATCACATTGGTTTAACCCGTTACTAAGCTGCTAAATATTCAAGGCAGTCCTGTGACAAGACACACAGAGCTAACACCTGTCACCATCACACCAGGTTAATGGTGAATTGATGTAGCCATATTGCAGTGATGCCTTTATCTGCTCTATTTTGAGATGTCTTCACCTTCTGTTTATTGTACAAGTGTTCCTGTGGACACTGAACGGATACCAATAGGAGCAGAAAACATCTGCTATTTGGATACCACAAGTAGCAAGCTCACAGCTAAACCACAAAGTTATGTCTCTATTTGGATACTTTTACAACTATAAATTCAAATGACCTTTACCATGTTTTTCACTGTAGGTTAAGAGCCGTCTGCAGGAGGTTGATGAGGTTCCGTGCATGACTCAACATCCTGGGTTCCAGCCTGTGTACCTAAACGTGTACACCCTACAAACGGCCGGTCATGTACTGAGGGCCGAGTATGGCCCTTCACATCTGAGACCAATACATCTGTAAGTCGTTCTTTGAAAAATGTCACAGAATAAAAACTACAGTTATGTCTTATTATGCTTCATCAGGCATATCTTCATTTAGGCAGTAACACATTACAAATATAGGTACAACAAAGTTCAATACATTGTATTTGCGACACCATGATTTTTAAATAATTTTGTGTCTTTTTTCTGTAGACGGTGCAAACATCTGGCCTATCGCACCTTTGTTGGCTGGTGCTGGGGCTACTTAGGGTGCAGAATCCGGGTCGTCATCCCAGCCTGAGTGGTCCTTTGCATACGACGAGAGTTTCTTGAAGACAAAGGCCAGTAACGTGGATTTAGACTGAGTCTCAGTTGAACCTGGTCATGTAGCTGGCAATGACCTCCTACTTGTCCAGACGCTCATACTGGGCAGACAGATTCTCTGGGACAGGAATAGACAACATCTCATTTGTGTATGGCATGGGGTCCACCAAGACTTTGTCAAATGTGAGGTCCAACATGTCAGCTACAAAACCTGTTCAATAAAACACAGATATATCTACTGTTATTGATGTTGTTTGATTCATTTCTTTGTTTAGAAAAATTATGTTCAAAATACATCCTGGTGCTTGCTACTAATTTATTTATCTGTATGGTTACTTTTTACTGTGTTTTGTTGTGAGCAATTACCAACAGAATTTCAAAACATGTTTGTTTGAAATATTACAATATTGCAACACTAACAGAATGTTGGGTCTGTCTTGTGAGGTTTGACTCTGCATTGTCCCTTCAAAAGCCTTTGGAAAGTGTATCTTGTAGAGGGGTACACCAAACGTAACGAAATAATGAGCCAAAACAATATCATAAGACATACATGAATCTGTCTCAAAAATTTTATACTAAACTCTTCACTTCACTTACTGTCTTGCTGGAATATTGTTAAAATGAGCGTCTATTTACTACGAAGTCACATCCGCTGGTAGAAAACAATGAAAATGAAGAATGTATTAACAAAAAGTTTCCGCAGCATTGAACAAGTGCGACTCACCCTTCTCGAGACCTCCAGCACGAGGATGTCTGGGCGTGCGCACCCCCAATAATTGCCCCACCGAAACACAACCAAATCATGGAACCAAAAACAACGTAAATATAAAATTTGGGGAAGTTCATAAAAAAAAAACATATATATAAAATAAATGTATTTATAAAACAGTTACATGTACATAAGGGGGACTAGTCAATATACCACCAACAAACCATTTCTCCTCAAAAGTTGCTGAATTGAAACATAGCAGTTCTATTTTATCGCAGATTTTACAAAATGTACGAAATGTATGAAATGAAAACATTATTCATTGATCATGTTGACATACCATCCAGCCACATTTGTCTAATTTGATTGACATCCCTGTGTCGTCGCTGTAGATCCTGGTGTTGAGGATCAGTGAGTTGATTTCTCGCTCATTACTTGTGTAGAGCTTGATGTCATCCATGTAGAGGAGTTGGCTAATTGTTGGCCCACTTCAGAGTGATGATGTGACTGAGGGGGTTCAGTCAGATCATCACAAAGGATATTGTTTAGATATTGTTTAGAGCTTTAATGGCGTTGGACTTGTAAGGGTTAAGGATGTAATAGTTTACATGGTTTAGTCAGAATGACCTGAGATCAGTAAGATGATAGACTTGTTGTTGTCTTTTTAAGCATAGTGCTTCTTTAGTATTTCACATAGCTTCTCTAAAGTGATTGCATTTTCTAACAATATATGTCACGTCTTTATATGTGTGTTGGTGTTTTTCGCATCGGGAATCAACAGGCTTTACTTTGAAGCTGAAAATCCTTCTTGATGACAAAGACAGTTAATTAGCATTGCTCTTAATATAAATTGAGTGGAATCCATTCTACTGTATTCTTTTTTCTTTTCCTGCAACAAAAGGTGCTGGAAGCATTTGTGCAAAAAGCACACCATACATAGATGGAGAGATGTTATCTGTGAATACTGGTGTCATCACTGTCCGGAACTACGCCTTCCACATGCCTTCAAAGATTTCCCACATCGTCTTTGCTCATGAAATTGGACACAACTTTGGATCCCCTGTAAGCACTATGATATGTTTCATTTCACTCCCCTCTCTCTTTCTTAGCTGTACAAAATTTTACTTGAATAATCTGTCTGCTCTGTTTGCTTACTGGACTGCTGTTTCACAGCATGACTCTGGGATTGAGTGTATCCCTGGAAGGTCTAGCGAACAGTCCAAGAAAGAGCAGGGCAACTACATCATGTATGCCAGTGCCACATCAGGAGACAAGTTCAACAACAACAGGTTCTCCCCCTGCAGCATCCGAAACATAAGTGCTGTTCTGCAGAGAAAGAAAGATGATTGTTTTGTTGGTGAGTTCTATCTGATAAAGACATTAGTCCTTCTCTGTGTTTGAGAAAAACTTTAATCATGCTCTGTTGGTGTTTACAGAACCTGGTCGGCCTATCTGTGGTAATGGACTTGTTGAAGCTGGAGAACAGTGTGACTGTGGGTACAGTGATGAGTGTGAGGATATCTGCTGTTACAGCGCCAATGAGGAGGAGGGCAAAAAGTGTCAACTACAACCTGGCAAATTGTGCAGGTGAGATGTGATGAGTGTGCATGTGTACAGTTCTAAAATTTGTATGAGGAGATTACTGTGCACAAAAATCAATGTTTTTAACATGTATTGAAATTTTTTAATCATGCAGTCCCAGCCAGGGTCCGTGTTGCACATCAGAGTGCTCATTTAAGGGCACAAATGAAAGATGCAGACTGGAGTCAGAGTGTGCGATGGAGGGAAGGTGCAATGGAGCTACCGCTTTGTGTCCTGCCTCAGAACCAAAGAAAAACTTAACCTCTTGCCATTCAGAAACACAAGTCTGCATCAGTGGGGTACGGTACCATGAACCGCTCTTTTGCGGTTCCATGTGTGTTTTCCATAATTGTTGACATTGTATTTTTATGTTAAATTATTTAACACACCTGTTTGGGTCAGGTGTGCTCGGGTTCCATCTGTGACAAGTATAATTTGGAGGTTTGCACCTGTACCAGCAACGATGACGGCAAGGATGAGGCAGCCGAGTTGTGCTACGTCTGCTGTATGGAGAAGAGTGAGTGACAGACACAGTAGTAATATTTAGCGGAGGTTATGTGACATAATATCAGCCTAACTTTGTCATTTTGAGGCTAAAAGACTGCGTTATTGTTAACATGTCTAATGTCACTTCTTCTGCCCTCAGTGAACCCTGCTACCTGCAGTAGCTCAGGCTCAGACAAGTGGGCCAGATACTTCAACAAGACAGTCATAATTCTGCAGCCTGGCTCACCTTGCAACGACTTCAAGGGCTACTGTGATGTGTTCATGAAGTGTCGTCTGGCGGATACTGATGGACCTCTAGCAAGGCTTCTTAAATCCATCTTCGATCTAGAATTCTATGAGAATATTACAGAGTGGATAGTAGTAAGTGTCTCTCCAGTGGAGCCAACATTCAATATTCGTCAGCGTAGTAACGCTAATTCATATGGAAACACAATGCACGTGGTGTTTGTCTCCTGAATCTAGATGTCCTTTAATGTAACCTCTGTTTTTCAGGCTCACTGGTGGTTGATGCTTTTGATGGGCTTTTTTTTCATTATCTTAATGGCTGGCTTCATTAAGGTCTGCAGTGTCCACACCCCCAGCAACAACCCCAGACTGCTGCCACCAAAGCCTCTGCCAGGTGCAGTACATCATTTGTCCATCCATCTATCCATTCATTACAGCTGCCATTGAGATGGATTAGGAGCTTCTTGCTGTGGGGTATCATTGCTAAACTCTGTGCCACTGCTGTGTGGGTTGCATACATTTAGGGTCCCTGAAATCAGTTTTATTCTTGTTAGATAAAGCAGACTTTCAATCTGATCAATCCTCTTTAGGCATGCATCAGAGAGAGCAAATGAAAAAAGCATTCCTAGCTCATGATTGTTTATGTTGTCCTCATCCTTTTGATTGTGTATTAAAAGAGCAGCATTGTTTTCTCACATCTGACATGTTTTTTGAACCCTCACTGAGATATCGGTACTTTGTAGGTAGGAGAAGACAACAGCAGCGCCAACACTACCAAGAGGACTATGAAATGGGACACATGCGGCCCTGAGAGTACATCCTTTGCCTTGGTTCTTCCTTGTTTCTCAAGTGGGAGCACTTCTTTCCAAATAGTAACCTTTACCACATGTTAAAAACAAAACAAAACTGGATTTATTTCACCAGAGAAAGCCTGAAAGGCTTTGCACCTGAAAACCCATTCAGCACATGTGCTCTGATAGGCAGGTTAACAGTGGTTCACAGAGCTTTTAAAGATAATTTTTCCAAGAACAGACATGGGGAGAAACATACTTGTTTCTAGTTTTTGCTATGTGCTCCTAAGTTTGTTTTTCTTTGAATGATTGTTTTTTCCTATCAAAATGGAGGACAGAGAAGCAGCTGTATGTTAGCAAACATCCACTGTTCTGCATCTGTTCTGCCATCATTACTACCAAAAGAAGTACTGCAAGTTAACAATGAGAGTTACAGGAAAACATTTTTTATTGCCTATATAATTAGATTGTTTTTAAAGCACCATTAAAATAAAAGCTTTTTCTTGTCAAGCCATACATTCTTCCATTGTGTGCTTTTTCCCTTCTAAACTAAACTATAGCAACAACAAATTCATATATATATAAGAAATATACATACATATATATATATATATATATATATATGTATATATGTGTGTGTGTGTATGTATATATATATATATATATATATATATATATATATATATATATATATATATATATATATATATATATATATGTGTGTGTGTGTGTGTGTACGTATATGTATATACATGTGAACGCCCTGCCCATATTTTACTTCTGTTCATCATTTAATTTTGACACACTGGAATATGGTGAAGTTATTTGGTTAAAAAAAGATACAAAAGTTGGAGAAAAACCAAGTGACAATGAGTGTTTTAACAGATAGAGAAAACCAACAGAACCCACCAGAGCAAGAATAAGTGACAGTGGTGGGGAAAAACTCCTTCACTGAGGAAGAAACTCCAGGCAGGACCCAGACTCTGGAGGGTGGTTGTCCGCCTTGATCGGTTGGGTGGAAAAGGAATACAATGGAGATAGGGATGCTTCGTGAATGTTCAAACAAAGAAATTAGTAATTTGTGGAAGCTGATTGATTGATAGAGAGACCTGAGAGGCCTTCCCATTTAAACAAAGTCTCTAGACCGTAAGTGATTTGATCAATATTCAATCAAAGATTTTTAACACCACAGTTTAAGGCAAGACCTTTCAAATACAGTGTAATTGGACATCTGCCAGCTGAATGATATTTAAAAAAGCAAAATGTGGGACCTTTAAAACTTATTTATCATTTGTGTTAGAGGGTGCCTGCTTTGTTCTATAACCCCCAGAGGATGGCAGCGGAGCACCACAGCAAGTAGTTAGGTTGGGCTGGCTGTGATTTAGTAATACATGTGACTGAATGCAAATGTTGAATGTGATTATTATGTGCTGACAGTGGGAGCTGACACCTCCCACTGTCAGCTCACCTCCGGGTGAGAGCGGGAGCGGGAATCGAACCGCCGATCTTAAATCATAGGACTACCCGCTCTACCGCCCACTTTACCGCTGAGCCACTGCCGCCCTAATATCATTTCATAGAACCAAAGATCTATATTGAATCAATAGATCTGTGTGTGTGTGTGTGTGTGTGTGTGTGTGTGTGTGTGTGTGTGTGTGTGTGTGTGTGTGTGTGTGTGTGTGTGTGTGTGTGTGTGTGTGTTTGTGTCAAATCATCCAGTACTTGGAAAGGTGGCCCCAAGATGTCTCGAGGTCATGAAAATGCATGAAAATAATTCCTGTTAGACCATATTTGGAAATGCTGACAGTGACAGAAGCAGCTAGCCAGATCATTTCATATACTGTACTTGAAATTAGAACATTTTTGTATGTTTCTGCACAGGGTCATCCAAAGAATATCTGCAGCAGATATGTCCTCACAGGGTTCGCATGACTGATTATATTATGTCATCAAATAGTTTTGTGAAACTGTCGACTTGATATTTTTGTTAACATCTGGAGGTCATGACGTACCAACTGAAAGCCCGTAAAGAACTGGTTGAAAGCAGATGAGCCGAGGTTAATACCTCCCCCTAGTCACACCTTTAGAGTATAAATGATGTGTGATTCTTTTCATATTTTGTACCTGGAACTCCGTTGCAGCTCTCGTCTGTAAAGTTTTTCTTGTACCCAGAATATTCTGTAACAACACCTCAATGGACCATTCATCGTCTCCAGAGCTCTCATCATGCTTAGATAAGTATTTGTTGAACTTGTCTGTTTCTTGAACTTGTCTGTCTGTCAAAATCATCGATGATATTATTGGACTCACACTCAACCTATGAATGATTTTATTGTACTGCTAATCAACCTATGAATGATTTGATTTGGCAAATAAATACTTTGTGTTTTACACACTGTCTCCTGTCCTTGAGAGAAACGAAACCCCCACCACAGTCACTTTGTACTTTATTTGGTCACATGATAATTGCATGAAAGGCAAGTTAACCCTAACTATTTCATAGCAACTATTTCATAGCAACTATTGTAGACATTTCATAGCAACTATAGACATTTCACTTTACTCATGCCTAACTAGGCCTGTTTAATTTTTTATTTCTATGCCTATTAATGATTTTCTATTTTTCTATGGTACTACTTTCTATGTGCTGGTACTTGCTGTGTTTTGTGTACTCACTGTGCTGTGTGTGACGGAGATGTTAATTTCCCTGATGGAACCTCCTTAAGGGATCAGTAAAGTTCTACTCTACTTTACTCTACTCTACTCAACTTAGTGTTGTGTTGCTGGGCTGCAGCAACAACTAAACAACTGAACAACTTGGCTGAACAACTGAAAATGTAATCCACCGTGGCTTCTATTACTGATTTTCTCTGTCTTTTGGTGCTACTAGCTGTGCTTTTTATGATGCCAGAACTTAAACTGCACTTTTCCTAATCGGTGATGAATTTGTGTGTGAGAGACAAGTGCTTTCATCTTTATCTTTTTTGATGTTGGTAAGATAAGGACATGATGCGATGGGATAATGGTCTTGGAAAATATTCATTTCTCATGTTTACAATGTTTCTTTACAAGTATTTCAATAAGACCAGTCAGAATACAAAACAACAGAGTGCATATTTATTGCTCTGGTATGATTGGATTTTGAAGATAAAAGAGAATAAAATGTGAACAGAAGGTTACAGACTTTGGAATCACCTTATATAGAGGTTAATGTCTTTGGGTTCACTGTCTGCTTGATATTTGAGTTGGCATACATTTAACTGTCACCTTGGGAAACATTTGCATGCATGTATGGCCTGTTTCTCGAAACCAGATCTTGTATAATGATCACATGCAACGCTCACTGATTATTTCATCACATAGTCTAAAGGTAAATTGTAAACACACTTCAAAGTAGTTCATCTTTATATTCTTGCCTCCGCTTCCCAGGATTCATTAATTGTCTATTTTAATGTAATTTGTGCACATCCTTGGTTTGAAGAGTTTGCAGAATCTCGCCCACTTTTGGACATGTAGGGCATCCATCAATCCGCTGAACAAGTGAAGAGACTCACACATGTTGGCTGGGCTTTCTTCGCCGCTGTTTTGGTACATCTTCTTTACATCTCACCAACACTTTATCTTCTGACATCTCAAGTTGATTTTCATCGATTTTTTTGGCACAGAAAGAGGTCCTACAAAAAGAAACAGTGTTGTTGACATGGTGTGGTCCAAGTCTCTTAATTCTGTGCAAGAAGTCATCCACTAGGTGGCATTAAAAGTCTGTAATGGTGTGATTGTCAGGGATTCTTGTGCTGTGGGGAGTTCTTATTTTTATATCATTATATCTGAAAAATATAGGTATTTCTCCTAAAGTGTGTTTATTTTTATTTTAATGCTTAATTTGCAGCACGTCTGTAAACCTATACAACAGTCCATTGTCTCACTGTTTTTTTAAATCAGCCTATAAATCAGCTTGTACAAATACATACATACACACATTTGCTATTCTATTAATGTTGACGTTTACCTCTCTTGGGTCTCTCCTGCTTTCACACTGATCTTGCCCACCGTCAGTAGTGGTTTACTCTTTGGGCTGCCCCAAGGCATGATGGTCTTCACCTGGTTCCAGACTTTCTTCCACAGAGCTGAACCCTCCCAGTGCAATTTGAGCAACATCAGATCCCCCAAGTCTTTGTCCAGGGTGATCAGTGAAGTGAAGGTTTTATTACCTGAAATTGTTTCTGGTCTGTAAGGTTTGTTAATGGAAGACATTAAAACAAAAAAAATAAAGTTTGATTATTATAGTAGGGAAGATCAAACAGTGCCATGTATTTATGTGATGTTGTTGAAGTAAAGCAGTTCAATATCTCAGTTCATGAGATATTCTCTAAGGCTCTTTGATACACAGAACATGGAGGATAGCCCAGTCGACAGGCAGTAGTGTCTTGGGTAAATTATTTATTCTATCATTCCCATTTATAGTTCTCTTTCATGCAGCTCGAGTCGTTTCCACATGTGTCAGCTTCTCTCCTTAACTTGCTTTCTTTCTTCACACAGTTGAGAGCCTTGCTGCACAGTGCATGTGTCATCGACAGAGTACTCCGAGCGTAGATGTGGTGTAAAGTAAGCGTGATGGGTCATGGTGCAGTACTCACATGGGGATAGGAAGGTCACCACTCTCATCCTTTGTTCCAGTGATGGAGATGATGATAGAAGGCTTGATCATTTCTATCTGGTTGACAAACTGGATCCTTAGCTGGTAGTGAAAAACTGCACAGTGGGGAAAGGAAACAGATGATAAGAAGACCAGTGACCTACCCAGCCATATTCACACTATATTTTTCAGTCAGGTGTATAACGTCCCAGTCTGAGGTGATGATTCTGCGCCAGATAGTCAGAGCATTTCGACATTCTCATTACATCATAATCTAATGCAAACAGAGCCTCACCATATATCTACCAATACATAGACTTTATGTGAATGGACTAGAAACTTTAAAGCCTTTAATAAAGTTTCATAGCTTTTGGTTGATAATGATACAATTGTTTTCTGTACAATATATGCATTACTTTCAGTAAATCGAGAAATAGTAGTATGGAGTTTAGTTGTACAAAGGAAAAGCTTTATTATCAAAAGCATTAGCACTAAATCATCATCATTTAGTTATTGATTGTATTCTGTGAGGTGCAACATTCGCTGTATTAAACTAAAGGTGAAAGAAAAATCGCACAGCTTTTATTATTAACTTTCAACTAATGCTAAAACCTGGAGAGGTGTGACACAAATTCATAATGCTGCACTGATATAAAGAATATGGCTGGATTTTATTGTTTACTGTTCCACGAAAAGACTAAAATCAAGTAGAGTGTCTGTTTTTAGATAACAATTTCCTACATTATGACACTCTTCTTCTTCTTTTCCTTTCGGCTTTTCCCTTCAGGGGTCGCCACAGCAAATCAGTTGCCTCCATCTAACCCTGTCTTCTGCATCCTCTTCTCTCACACCAACTACCTTCATGTCCTCTTTCACTACATCCATAAACCTCCTCTTTGGTCTTCCTCTAGGCCTCCTGCCTGGCAGTTCAAAACTCAGCATCCTTCTACCAATATATTCACTATCTCTCCTCTGGACATGTCCAAACCATCTCAGTCTGGCCTCTCTGACTTTATCTCCAAAACCTCTACCATGTGCTGTCCCTCTGATGTACTCATTCCTGATCCTATCCTTCCTGGTCACTCCCAGAGAGAACCTCAGCATCTTCATCTCTGCTACCTCCAGCTCTGTCTCCTGTCTTTTCCTCAGTGACACTGTCTCTAGACCAAACAACATCGCTGGTCTCACCACAGTTTTGTACACCTTTCCTTTCATTTTAGCTGAAACTCTTCTATCACACATCACACCTGACACTTTCCTCCACCCGTTCCATCCTGCCTGTACACGCTTCTTCACCTCTTTTCCACACTCTCCATTGCTCTGGACTGTTGACCCTAAGTTCTTAAAATCCTCCACCTTCTTGATCTCTTCTCCCTGTAACCTCATTCTTCCACTTGGGTCCCTCTCATTCACACACATGTACTCTGTCTTACTGCGGCTAACCTTCATTCCTCTCCTCTCCAGGACAAACCTCCACCTCTCTAGCTTCTCCTCCACCTGTTCCCTGCTCTCACTGCAGATCACAATGTCATCTGCAAACATCATAGTCCATGGAGATTTCTGTTTAACCTCGTCTGTCAGCCTGTCCATCACCATAGCGAACAAGAAGGGGCTCAGAGCTGATCCCTGATGCAGTCCCACCTCCACCTTGAACTCCTCTGTCACACCTACAGCACACCTCACCACTGTCTTACAGTCCTCATACATGTCCTGCACCGCTCTAACATACTTCTCTGCCACTCCAGACTTCCTCATACAATACCACAGTTCCTCTCTGGGCACCCTGTCATAAGCTTTCTCCAGATCTACATAAACACAATGCAGCTCCCTCTGGCCTTCTCTGTACTTCTCTATCAACATCCTCAAAGCAAATACTGCATCTGTAGTACTCTTTTTTGGCATGAAACCATACTGTTGCTCCCAAATGCTCACATCTGCCCTTAGTCTAGCTTCCACTACTCTTTCCCATAACTTCATTGTATGGCTCATCAGCTTTATTCCTCTGTAGTTGCCAGAACTCTGCACATCTCCCTTGTTCTTAAAAATGGGCACCAGCACACTTCTCCTCCATTCCTCAGGCATCTTCTCACTATCTAAGATCCTGTTGAACAAACCAGTCAGGAACTCCACTGCCACCTCTCCTAGACACTTCCAAACCTCTACAGGTATATCATCAGGACCGACTGCCTTTCCACTCTTCATCCTCTTCAGTGCCCTCCTCACTTCATCCTGACTAATCTTTGCTACTTCCTGGTCCACAACAGTCACCTCTTCTAGTCCTTGTTCTGTCTCATTTTCCCCGTTCATCAATTCTTCAAAGTACTCTTTCCATCTTCCCATCACACTACTGGCACCTGTCAATAGACTTCCATCCCTATCCTTAATCACCCTAACCTGCTGCACGTCCTTCCCATCTCTGTCTCTCTGTCTTGCCAACCGGTATAGATCAGTCTCTCCCTCCTTACTGTCCAACCTAGCATACAAGTCATCATAAGCTTCTTGTTTGGCATTTGCTACCTCTACCCTCAGCTTACGCTGCATCTCCCTGTACTCCTGTCTACTCTCCTCAGTCCTCTCAGTGTCCCACTACTTCTGAGCTAACCTCTTTCTCTGTATACACTCCTGTATCTCCTCATTCCACCACCAAGTCTCTTTATCTACTTTCCTTCCAGATAACACACCAAGTACTCTCCTACCTGTCTCCCTGGTCACATTAGCTGTAGTTGTCCAGTCATCTGGAAGCACCTCCTGACCACCCAGAGCCTGTCTTAACTCCTTCCTTAAAGACATGCAACACTCTTCCTTTTTCAGCTTCCACAATTTCATCTTCTGCTCTGCCTTTGTCCTCTTCATCTTCCTCACCACCAGAGTCATCCTACACACCACCATCCTATGCTGTTTGGCTACACTCTCACCTACTACTACTTTGCAGTCACTGATCTCCTTCAGGTTACACCGTCTACACAAGATGTAGTCTACCTGTGTGCTCCTACCACCACTCTTATAGGTCACCCTATGTTCCTGCCTCTTCTGGAAGAAAGTATTCACTATAGCCATTTCCATCCTTTTTGCAAAGTCAACTACCATCTGTCCTTCTGCGTTCCTCTCCTGGATACCAAACCTGCCCATCACCTCCTCATCACCTTCTTTTCCTGCACCAACATGTCCATTGAAGTCTGCTCCAATGACAACTCTCTCACTTCTAGGTATGCTCTGCATCACTTCATCAAAGTCCAGCCAGAATTTCTCCCCATCCTCCAGCTCACATCCTACCTGTGGAGCATACCCACTAACAACATTGAACATCACACCTTCTATTTCTAGCTTCAGACTCATCACTCTATCTGACACTCTTTTTACCTCCAGGATATTCCTTATAAACTCCTCCTTCAAGATAACTCCTACTCCATTTCTCTTCCCATCTATACCATGATAGAACAACTTGAACCCTGCTCCTAAACTTCTAGCCTTGCTACCTTTCCCCCTGGTCTCCTGGACACACAGTATGTCTACCTTCCTCCCCTGCATCATGTCAACCAACTCTCTACCTTTTCCTGTCATAGTTCCAACATTCAACATCCCTACTCTCAGTCCTATACTCTCGGCGTTCCTCTTCTCTCTCTTCGTGTGAACACACTCTCCTCCTCTCCTTCTTCGACCAACAGTAGTCCAATTTCCACCGGCGCCCTGTAGGTCAACAGCGCCGATGGCGGTCGTTGTTAACCCAGGCCTCGACCAATCCGGTATGGAAGTCATAGTCATTTACATTATGACACTCATTCCTATAGAAAATGGGATTTTAATCTTCAATACTTTATTTGGTTTTTAAATAAATTGGGGGTTTCATGAATGCAATGTTTTAGAAAACTTACAAAAAGGAGAAAATAGTGTATTTTGTCTCTTTTAAAAATTCAGAAGTGTTTGGTGCTCTAGTCAGAATTTAAAGGAAGAATACAATATAATATCTGACTGAGTCAAGATTTTCTTATCTGTCACCTTGTTTTCTACCATGGAGCTAAAAGTTCTAAGAGCTAAGATCTTTGACTACACAGACTCTCACAATTAAATATGAAGTATGAGAGTGGTTAGGAGAGAGTATTATACTAGAACGTGTCTGCACCCATCAGAGATGATCGACTTAATGATGTCAGATAAATTTTTGTTGAAATGAAAAGGACACCACATACGTTTGTAAGGCATGTAAGGGCGTGTTATCAGGTAGAGCCTCTTGCTGGTGCCACTACGGACTTTGTTGATATTGTAGCCCAGGGTGTTGCAGCGATTCTTCCGACAGTCCAGACAGAGTCCTTTGACAAAAGCGCTGTTGTCGCTGCACCTGTAGGCCATGCTCTGCCTTTCTTTATTCAGTAGAGAATCGATGAATAAATGGACAGATCGCTCATGAGCACATTTCACTGTCTGCTCGAAACCTGTGGCAAGAAATTTAAAAAATGGCAGACATTAAAGTATTAGACATTGATTTTTTTTAAATAGATCATTTCAATCATCTTATTCTTATGTGAATTGAAAGCTTCTGGAGTACCTTAATCATTGTGCCTGACCACTATCTATGAATTATTTTCATTATCCCCATAGCTGGACATCTATCAGACTGTCTCCCCTTCACATCTCTTTAAAGCGACTCATGTCTGATACTAGTCTGCTCTGAAGGGCTTTTCTCTCTTGTAGCCTGGAGGCAGCTCACAGGGATGGACAGTGTCACATGTCGCTAATTAACGAATGAGAATGACAGATGCTTTCATGTGACTCTCACTGTCCTTTCTCACTGATGTGTTCTAAATTAAAAGGACAGAATTAAAAACTGTCAACAAGCAGGAGATCAATTGATGCCTTAGATATTCCTTCTGAGTCAGTTTTCTGAGGTGGCAAAACCAATAAATAGAAATGCGATGGGTATATCAACAGAGATGTCACAAAGACTCAGCAAGAGCCCAATAAAAATACACGGACAGCCTGATCATAATCACTCACCTAAAATGCAGCTGACATGTTTTTAGGATAAATTGCACTGCATATTGACAGAAAAGCAGCCAGCAAGAGCTCAAAATATACGGAAAGTACTTCAAGACCGTCATGAAAACAACATTCAAGATGTAGACCTTATGACCGGGATACTGCGTGTGTCATTTCCTAAGATGTTATGTATTGTTCCATTCCGTACCAAGGAGGCCATACTCGGATATGTGGTTGTAAATGTGCCTCAGGTCACATCCTGGCTGAAAGTCCCCTCCATTAGGATAAAAGTCATAATGCCCCACTGCTTGCTTGATGCCCACGCTGAGTCCCATACGTTCCTGAGTGAAGGTGTGGATGGCATCTACAAACTCAGCATCATCCGGAGACAATCTGTCTGTGGGTGACATGCCTTCAAACAGTGGCCCTGCTGGATCGAGACCTGGACAGAAGAAATACACAGTGAAGAACCACAATCTAAATAAGGTAACTATTTTAAATTTGTGAATTAACTATTTTGCCCAGTGAGTTTAGAAGGCACAGTAATGAACTCACCCAGTAGAGGAGCTCACCTGTAATTCGCCCAATCTTCTCAGGACCTTCCAGGTAGCTCCCGGCAAATCCAGAGATATGAGCACCTAGGCTGTAGCCAATCAAATGAACCTTTCTAAGTGGGAACTGGTAGTGCACCTGTTGGGTTTTTGATATGCATATAATTTGAATAACCTTTGACAAATGACATTTGGTGTATTTTATGTTGACTTGTTGAAGCAAAATCTATAATTAAAAGGTTTTGGCAAATTTCAGTGCACACTTTTCCCCTGACCTGAAGTGACGTCAGTAGATGTGCTATGTCTTTTCCAACAGTGTGTGTACTCTGTACTGCTATGGGGTAGTACTGGTGAGCCAGGGACAACCAGTCAGTGATCACTATGTTGGAGTTGATGAGAGTTGTCTTCAGGGCTGTCGCCAGCCTCAGTACCCAGCTTTCCATCATACCATCCACCTAAGAAAAAAAAACAAGAAATATGTTGATGGGAACAATCCAGTAATGTGACTATTGTTTGTAACTATTTGAAAATAGTTTCACTGGTCTCCAAATGTTCAGGCGTATTGTTATATATCTGTATGTTATAGTTTTATGTGCATAATTTTCTTCTGAGACTGTTCTGCAGTTATTCCCCCATTAGAGTTCCATGTTTTGTATCCAGAGGTTCAAGTCAGTGAAGCTGAAGAAAAGCTGACCTTACCGACCACCCATGAGTGATGATGATGAGGGGATTACTGTTGTTGAAGCCACAGGAGGTGAGAGTGTGCAGCTGCAAAGGGTCTACTATGCAGTTGTCCTCATCCTCCCTAAAAAGCCTGAAGACTGAACTGCTAACATGCGGCTCTTTTAGCGTCATGGGTGCCCTCTGCTCCGTGTCCGCTGTACCTCATAAAAAACAAACAGTGGAGGAGTTAACGGCTCATTCACCATGATTATCCTGCAGGACAGAACATGTGCATACATGCTGCATGCATAGAATTTCATTTTTAAAAAAAATGAAATTCTGATAGATTGTTCCTATATGACCACAGTAAAGGTTATCTGAGCGTAAATGAGGAGAAATTGGATATTTCTGTTTAGACCTGTTTGAACTGCCAAATAATGCCTTTCAAGAAGTGCTTTGCTGTGTTTCCAGGTCATAAAGAACTTTGGAAGATACACAAAAAGTCCCATCAAGACAAGTCTTTGCCAGGCCCTTTTCATTACTGCTTAAACACACACTTCCTCCCTTCACATGTGTCATGGTAAATCTCTTTTCTGCAAAATAAGGAGGCATCTGATGAACTCTGGCAGCTGGATGAAACCTAGTGAAAATAAGTAGCTAACAATTAGCTTATCTACCCTCCACCACCTGCTCATTAAATCCTACATTCCGTTTGTGTGGCACTTCAATGCCATAATGGCTTATCTATATGAGCGTGGAGGGCAATTAAAAACAGTATGACGCAAACACAAAGTTGATGTGCGTTTTACAAATTATAGGCTCTTGATGGAAGGACCGAATGATGGAAAAACATTAAAAATAAATCAGGAATACGCAGATGCAACTTTAAACTTCTGGAGTATAAAACTGACCTTACTGACCAGACAAAGGATTCAGTTTAGCCCTCGGATAAACTACTGAAGCCCTTAGATTCTGACGTTTATCAGAGGGCTGTTGATTTTTAATTAGAAAAAGCTGATTGCCCAGTTACAGTGAGGCAAAGTGAAATCTCATATGGAATATATTCTAGTTGATCTAATAGAATTTAAGGAACGAGAGTGGACAATATCACGTAACGGAGGTGGGGTCAGACCATTTAAAATTTTATAAGCCATATACAGATTGGCTTATAAAAGCCAATCTGTATACTAGTTACGGAACTCAAAGCTCAGTAACAAGATTCTCTGTCCAAAGTTTCTTAAACTCAAAAGGTTTCAAATGTAGAATCTCCAGACCGTCCTCAGCAGGTGATACAATATGACATATGAGACAGAATCATGACATGTATAAATGTCTTGGTTGCATCCTCAGAGAGACAGTTTCTAATGTGTTTAAAGTTTGTTGAATTGTATTTTATGGTTTTAACCATTTGTTTCTTAAAGTTTAAATGTACCTCCCAGAAGTCTGACTGTACCATGGGAAGCTGGTGTTGGTGAAGCATATAAATGCAAACGTGCAAATAGCAGCCAAAGCAGAACAACGTGGCTCACGTGCCCAAGTGCTTCCGAATTGCGTAATCCAGAATATTACACACACCACCCTTATAAATTTAGTGGATTCTGACACTTGAATCTGCATCTAACTGCAAATCTAAATATTACAGATATATATATATATTTTTTTTTTTGCACAAGATCCATGCATTAAATCTCTTCTAATTACATAAATGAAGAAGTAGGGGAAATAAAACCAAGCCTCATCCTCTTACATAATGAACAGTTAACACAGACCCCCACCCCCTCCTCGTGACTGCCCTCGTCTTTCCCTAAACAAAATGAGTACATGGCAGTGATGTCAGTGGACTCAGGTCTTGTCGACCTTCCACTGGCTGTCAGTGTAACGTGAGGTAGGTCACATGATTCAATAACAACAAATCAGCTCGCAGTGAAGTCAGCTGTTGGTGCTTTAGATCTGCTACTCCTGTCCTAAAGATTTCATACAAGTATAATTACATAAAATTACATACATATATTTTCCACAATAACAATAAGTGATATTTTAATTTAAAGGATAGGTGTGTGTTTTATTTTCACCCTAATTTGGTTTTATTTTTGTATTAATAATCCCTGTTTTTACCTCTTTCTTTGTTTTCTGTTCCTGGTTTCTGTTATTACACTTTCTGCATGTAAGTTCTTCTAAATCAAATGGAATTTTTATTATTACTATTGTTGTTGTTGTTATGTGCATATTATTGTATTTTATTCATTCATCTTCTTGAAGAAGGCATTTGTGATTGTCTCGTCTCAAGACGTTGATCTGAAATACCGGCCACAGGTGTGCTGGATCCTGTCCAGCTGGCTATGGTCACGAGGTGGGGTACACCCTCTACGAGTTGCCAGCTCACATCAGGGCCATTTTTGTGTTTGTATTTGTTGATTTGTAAAACATGTGGAAAAAATTGTTGAGGAGGTTGCATTCGCTTCAATTGCAGTTTTCCTCTCAATATGACCCAACTGATTTAAAAGTGTACCCCTAAAACTTTCAGCCACTCTGCAGTTTATTATTTATTATAATATATTTTTTAATAAAGACAGTTAATCCAATGCAACAAATGGCATCTCATGCACGTATGGCATCTTTTCAACTTGATATTTCACTCACCGGCTCTGATTCCTTTGATTCTCCTCGCCTCATTGAGTCGAGACGTTAACAGGAAGAAGCACACAATTTTGACCACAGACATCATAATTCCTCGTCCCAACAGGTGACAGGGCAGGTAAAGTGGAGTCTGAAGGGGAAATCCTTTGGTCTGAGGTTGTGTCAATGTTTATATATGCCTCATTACTGTCTGCAGAATCAAATGTGAGAACACATTTGCTGTACAGCACAAAAGGGACCGAGGGGACACCAGGAGTGATGGCTTTATGTATGAGGGGATCCTGCCGTACTCTGATTGGCTGCGGGAGTTGAACATATTGCAAAAGAACAGGGGTAGAACAGGGAGGGAATCTGGTACAAAGTTCTCAGGGACTGAGTGGTAGAGATGACCTCAGATCATTCAGACTCTGTGCATGTTCCTCTTTGGCACAACAAACATCACTCTTTGGTTAAGCGAAGTGAGATATTGCTGACATGCATCTGTGGGCCTGTTTGCCTGTTTGTCTGGTTGTCTGTCTGGAGTACTATACATACCATATTATGAGCAGGTTTTAGTGAATTAATTTGGAAAAGTAGGGTATGTTCCAGGTAACAATAAAATTGTCAACCTTGTAGCAATAATGTGATAGTAAATTCTAGGGCTAAGTTGTCATGGTTAAACATTCATATTGTGAGAGTTTGGCGATGATGGAACGACTGTGTTTAGGTCTAATGATATATCAGGGCAGCAGAGCCTTTATGTAGTGCTGTTTAGTTTTTATGGAGTTACTGGTTTGAAACCAAACTTGAGTCTATGAACAAAAGATGAATTAATCCTGTTTTTTAATGTTACAAATACTGTAACATTTCTGTTTATTTATTTTTTTCGTCTGCATGGATTCTCAGTTTACCCCCATTAAAAGGGGGTTAACTTTTTATGACATCAATGCTTGTTTTAGTCTTGCGGCAAACTCTTTTATATATTTTAATGTCTATTTCTGTCTAGTTTCAAGTGGTTGATTGTCTGGAATATATGTCATTTGTACACAAACAAGTTTAATGGGCACATAAATGTCACAGAGACCCTTGAATGCTGATTAAGGTCAGGAACTACTCAACATCACAAGTTGAACTGTGCATCTGGAGACTATTCACACCGCTTCATTTTTCCATATTTTGTTATCCTCCAGCCTCACTCCAAAAGGGAATAAATTTCACTCCATTTTCTCAAAATTCAACACATGACATCCCACATGATAACGTGAATATAAAAACAAAAAATGTTTACAGATCTATCAATTTTTTTTTTAAAAACTAAGCCATTATGTGAACATAAGTGGTTAACCCTGGCCAAATGCAGGGTGCCGTATTTGGGGGAACCAGACACTGCTCATCACCTGACCAATAACATCCCTCTAGTGAAGCACGGTGGTGTCAGGACGACTCCGTGACTTCAGTCCAGAAGCAAAAGAGTTAAGATCATGGTTTATCTAATGTGTGATGTCACATCTGCAGATGCAGAGCAAACATGACAAAACTTTGCTTTTCCAGGTACTGTGTACACAATCCTGATTACAAAATAGTCAGGAAGCTTTCTTTAAAGCTGTAAAGCTAAAGTTAAGGCTTTGCAAATTCTATTTGATTAAAGTTCAAGAAAATAAAATGATTGTTTTGAAAATGTGTACTCATTCTGAATCAGCCGTCAGAGACCATGTAATTCTGCTAAAAACCTCAACAATCGTTAAGTTACTTCTGGACTACAAATAAAGTCCAAAATGATCATCTTTTTTCAGAAGTGTATTACCCATGAACAAAATGAAACAAAAAAGAAGTATTCGTTCATTTTCCTAACCACTGCATTGGGACTAGCCAATTAACCATGTTGTGCAACAAAGTGGATGTTTTTGATGGTAAGTAGCGCTACCCACTGCTAAAATCTAGATATAACTTTATTTTTTTCAGGAGATTTACATGATTTTGACTTTGCATTATCAGCTACATATCCAGAGGTAGAAAATCACGAGTTGTCCATGCCAGGGTAATTTTATGTTGATTAATATTTGTTATAACCTGGGAAATTTTTGCCAACACTTGGTTCAAGTCCAGGATCTTTGCCTGTACCCTGATCCATCTGAAAGTTGACTCTTTCTGGACAATCATTCACAAAATGTCATAAAAACTGACAATTTATATGATGTGTTCCAGACAAAGACAAGGAAACAACTTGACCCAATTCATGGTGGCGTTAACAAATTGGAGGTATCAAAAGATGGGAAAGGTGATTGATCAAGAAAAAACACTTTATATACTTACAAGTACAAGATCAAAAAGAAATATTGTAGGAATATGTCCTCATAACCACGAGGCTCCTGTAGCTGTTGTGCTCCATTATTAAAACTGTTCGCCCTCCAGTCACAGAGAGGAAACACTCTGGGGAAGAGCTGTGAAACCATTGAACCACAAAAACTCACTCCATCTATTCTCCATTAGGTTACAGAAGCCACTTCCAGTTGTCTTCTGTTAATATTTAATGTTTCTGCCAGGATTGCTCCTCCCAGGCACTCATTTGTAAAGCTGTTAGATTTATATTTGTGGTATGCTTATTCACGAAAAGACTCATAAAAGATGATGATAATAAAACAACCTTGCTGAGAGCGGTTGGAATACAGCTTGCATTTGACACAACTGTGACCTATCATTCTTTTAGCATGTCCCTCACACGTTTTCAAACCTCAATACCAATTTTCTTCCTTAGGTTTGCACCCTTAAGTGTCCCCCGCCCCACGCCAAAGCCGGCTGGGATAGGCTACAGCTCCCCGCGACCCGCAACTGCAAACAAGTCAGGTCTAGATTTTACCAGATTTTCAACTTTAATCATTTCACATTTTCCATGCTTTTAGGTAAAAGGAAAACTCCAGTCAAGGGGTAAATGTATTCTCCCACTAACATCTTCTTAACAGATCTCCACACGAATGCAGATGATGAGTCTGTTTTTCACAGCAGGAGGGTTTATGGTTTATTTTTCACCCTCTGGCAATTTTATAAGGGAAAACAACAACACAGACATATTATAATACAGCATTGTACGTATGAAGTGTAAAGCCTTTGATTAAACTTTATTAAATATTAAAACATACTGAATAGTGTAACAGAAGTCGTTGATGACACTTGAGAATAAAAAATGGAAACTACCTAGGAAGAAACGTACGATAAGAAACGTACAACAAGCAAGAAGATTAAAACATTTATTCCTGACAGGCTTCAACTCAGGACTGAACCATTAACTATCAAAGTGCAGGTACAACATCACATTTTACTGAGCAGCTGAATAGATTCAAGAAAGAACTTTCAGCTTATTTTTACAGACATGCACATGTTCTTATTCTTAAGCATAGTGTGCAAACCAGTGTAAAACTGGTTCCATTGAAAACAACCAAATTCAGTCAGGAACTGCAAAAACACTGTCCGATGATGGTGACTGATTTTGAAAAGAAACAAAAGAGAAACATACCAATGTAATTTCTACTTCTTAATTTTTTGCGTTGTCCTGTTTGCATTGATGTTTCTACAATTGTGTGTCTGTACTGTGGTGTTGTAACATGACATTCAGTGCATATATTCATTTTATCTACAAATGTCAGTTGAAATTGTGTCAAATATCTCAATAACATCATCATAAATCTATGCTGTCACAGTGATGTCTAAACATGTTTTTCCAGCATGGGTTGACTGCAGTATCATTGTGAGACAACACATACTAACACCATGCATCTCAACAGTACAAATAAATAAAAGAAGTTATAGTGTTTTGTTTCACATCACTATGCATTAATTCTCTTTTTGCACAACTTTGTTGTTCAACTTCCAATGTTGAACTTGGAACCAGATCTAAATTATTGCGAATTTTTGTTACGCAATTTACCTCAACTCTGAAGGTTTTTTAAAATGTAAACAGATTGTGTCAGTGTTCACATTTTACCCCTAATGTTCACCGACTCAGACACAATTCATCAAGGACGTTGTTTTTTGCTTGACTTTGCTGGAAACAAAAGTTATGGCTTTTTAAAATGTGCCTGTGATGAGTACAGTAAATGCATCCCAGCAATAAAACAAGTTGATTGTACATCACAAAAGTGTGAAGATGATTGAAAGCACACAAAAAAAAGAATGTATATAAATATTTAAGGCTGGATTTTCTACATAAACATCTTTCCAAAATCACACAACCACATGCGAAGGACACGAAAAAGAGTGAATCACTCCTCAACCTGTAAGATATTGTTTACAATAATAAAATTAGCCCATAATGTTCACAGTTATTTAACTGCTTTCAACATGCTAAATAAACATAATCTCCTCTTTATTAGATTGTCTAAATAGAAAATGTTGTACAGAAACTTGGCAATACGTCTAATGAAAGACTTGCTCAGAAAACAGGAGGCTATGAAGAATACTGCATAGTTATAATGCAGAGAAAACTCTCCACATAAGGTTGTAGCTTAGTAGAATATAGAAAAAAACTAAAAAGAAAACATATTTTTCAAAAAAAGTTGAATCATTGCCTGAATGAAAGAGCCCCTTCCAGATAAAACCTAAACAAAAGATGCTTCAAAGGCTTCATAAAACATGCATACATATTTTTACAGGTATGAAACTGCGCATTCAAATACATACTTAGCATTACATCACCAGCTGTAAATATTCCCTCCATTTGTATTGTAGGAACGTATGAAATTGTCTTATCAGCTTTGTTCTACCACCTCTGTCCAATTGTTTAACTCACTGTTACCATTTCATATTTGTCCTGGACGTCGTTGTCCTCCTGTTTCTCATTGTCTGGATGGTGCAGCTCTATGAAAAAGAAATAAACAGCTGCTCCGACTGCTCCACCCACCATCGGACCGGCCACAGGGATCCACCACCAGCACCCTCCAGCTCTGCAGGGAGGTGGACACACACAGACTATTATTATTCCATGAATGTATTCACTCTTTTCACAGCATGCTGCCTGAAATTAAGATTCAGTATAGCATTCAGTGTCATCCACCGGTGTGGTAACAGACAACTAAATACCCCTTGTTGGGTTATAATTATGAACATAATAAAGAATTATGAATAAGAATATCATCACAGAAGTAAGAATCTCATGGTCCAGATATGATGGTGATCATGGTGATCCCTATTATGTGTTTCTAAAGGACACTGGACATGTAATAGAATTTATCAAGTTCATAAAACAAACAACTGTTGTATTTATTGCATTTATATTTGTTATTATTTCATTATTATTTATGTTGATTGTTTATGTTTACACTGTATATTTGCACTTTTACGCCAATCCTGCTTTATGTGCTTTCAATCGCACCTTGAGGACTAATAAAGTTTTTTTAATCAAATTGAATTGAGTTGAATTGAATTGAATTGAATTAAATTGAATTGAATTGAATTGAATTGAATTGAATTGAATTGAATTGAATTGAATTGAATTGAATTGAATTGAATTGAATTGAATTGCCGGGATAGGCACCGGCTCCCCCGCGACCTGCGTTAGCTAATTAAGCGGGTTAGAAAATGACTGACTGACTGACTGACTGACTGACTGACTGACTGACTGACTGAATTGAATTGAATTGAATTGAATTGAATTGAATTGAATTGAATTGAATTGAATTGAATTGAACTTTTAACGCAAGCCTTTGTACAAACTGGCAGTATTGCTTTGGAAACTCAAGCAAGCCTGAACATGTTGATGCCAGTCCTGTTACATAAGGTAGAAACATCTCATGTTACCATTATTGGACACCTGAAGACTCTCACAGATTTAATGTAACATTATAGTGTTTACAATCAGGTCTAAAGGTATCATTAGAAGTTTTAGAAATCTTAACGTGACTAAGATTACTCTGAAAAAACAAAAATGCAGCAAAATGAAATTCACGGTTGAGGTGAATAACGGCAAACACAGAATCCATAAAAAATAAAATAACATTTATCTTGTTTTGTATTACTCTGATTTTAGTCATTTTAAAATATATTTCCTTCACAATTCCCCAAATTTGATAGATAATGCATATAACATTGGTGCGTAGATTTTGACGCTTGTTTATGCCTTGTTTTAAGCCATAATCCCATACTACAGCTAAATCTTTGGGAGTGTTAGCGTTGTCAGTCTAACTCTGGCTGAGCTGAGTGGTTGGGGAAGGGAGATTAGAGTCCTGCCGGTCAACGTAGCTGTTGGAAGTCATTAATGCAGGTGAAAGGCCTTCACGCAACCAAACTGATGTACAGACCTGAAAGTAAACAAGTGTTTACTTTCCTCTCCTTTAGACACTCAGGAGGTTGACTCAAGGAGGGAAGGTGGATTATAAGCTTTAATCTATGGCCACAGCTAAGATGATCAGACCCGGAGACAGACAGCCAGTAGGTCACATTGACGCCATGTGGACATTAAAAACAGTACACCCTTCTCACTAAATGCTGAAAAATACAACATGCTCAGTTTACTTTACATTTCCTCATCAGTGGCTTTAACTCTAACATGGCTGAAAGATTATGCCAGATTTAGCACATATTTTATACATACTATGAATTTGATAGCGCTAAGGGTTTCTGTGTGCATTAAGGCAGATAGCTGTGTATTTGGTAAGTCAAGCGAGCCATCTGGTGACAGTTAAAGCTGTGAGGACACAGCACAAGAGTCTTTACCCCAGCCTTTACTTAAACCAATTTTATGTAAGTAGTGTTTTTATAGAGGTGCCACTATTATCCAAGCAGTGTCTGTTGTTAGCTTGGCAGCCTTATATTCTTTATTCTCACTGCTTGTTGGCAGTTACATGCACAAACACTGTAAGGACAGAAGACACATTATAGGTCTCTTATCCATGAGATAAAAAGGTAAATATACAAATACCACAAAAGATGATGATTTTTTGGCAGAAGCTCGCCACAACTAAAAGTTGCCGTTTCTGAGGACGTCCATCTCTAGAGATAATGTTTTTAGCACCTCCAAGAAAATGTTCTTCATTTCAACACAATGTAAAATGTTGTTCTCAGCTGACATTTGTGAAAAGCAGAGGAAACACTGACTCAAACGTGACCTGGAAGGATTTGGAAACTTTGAGCCTACGGCGTATCTCCTTTGTTAGTTAGAAAGCTGTTCGGTGGAGAGGTGCCAGAGGTGGATGGGATCAACTCCTGAATTTACTGGGAGGTTCAGATGTTTTAAGATGGAATTGTTGATGTGTCTGTCTTTATGGCAAGCATTTAAAAAAAAAAAAGGATATAGGTTTTTAGAGAGAAATAGGTGAAAAATACGCAGTAACAAAGTTACTAAAACTATAAGCACCAAGTGTGCGTGCATGGCGTGCACATGCATTTTGCTCATGTGCACCACATCAGTGGGGGTGCATAGCAGGCGCTGACAGGGGGAGCTCATTAATATTTAATGTCCAGCCCAGACAATCCGAGCCAGGGAGCTCATGAAAGTAATTTTTTAATAGAAGATGTCAAGGACCACAAATCAGTTTGGGGCAAAACATTTCAAACATGGTGTAGCTGGTAATCTGGCGGCCGTGTGAAATTAATTAAAAGAGTGTAATCTGGGACCTTTAAAATAAAAGGTCATTTATCTATCAGATTTAATCAACATATTTCTGCTGCATGCAAGAGGCGTTAATGACATATAACCATCTCAAAAGTGAAATATTTTGTGTACTTCGAAATCTAATGAAAAGATATATTTATATATATTTTTAGTATATAACAACAGAACAAAGAGCAGCGTGAAACATACAATTCTGCCATTTTGGTAATGAGGCTTTAAATGTTTCATCGTTATGTGCATGGAATTGCTCACAGTTCCCTTTAATCGCTGAGCCCATTTTCTAAAGGTAGAAACTCATGGCCATTGAAATATTTATTTGGATTGTCAAGAGAGCAGAGATGGAACAACAAATGCGTCTCTTCACATGTGAGAGGACCGAGCAGCCACTGGGATCGAGATCCGTTCATGACATTATCCTTTATCTACAAACACTGCTGAGTGTGTGAGCAGCACTAATGAGTGATACCACTGTGTTGTTTGTACATGAATAGCGTTACCTGAATACATCCATGCCCCACCCGGCCACAGCTGTGAATAACCGGGGGCCGAGGTCTCTCGCTGGGTTGATTGGATAACCACAGTTCAGACCGATGGCCACTCCGATGGCCATGATGGTCAGACCGATGCACAGAGGCTCCATGCCTTTAGGAGCACCGATGTTCCTCCGGTCAGTGATGGCCAGGATGCACAGGATCAACACGCCAGTGCCAATGACCTTAAAGCAAAAACAACGGAAAATAAATTATAATCCGGTGCAATTACTTAACTTGTTTGACTCATACTTCAGTAAATATTTTGAAGCTATATGGTCACCCATGCTTGTGTGTTTGTCTGACTGTCTGCAAGATATTTCGTGAAGTTGAGATTTTGGTTTGAGATTTTTATGGAGTGAAACATTTATTCACTTTTTTCAACAAAAATGTTTTGGAAATTTCATATTTGTGTCAAAAAATTCCTGATGATAAACATTTGTTTAAATAATGTTGAATAATAAGAGTAAATTGACATTATGACCTCAAAGGACCATCACATACAGTAATGTGTGCTGTGCTTGAGTAATTGACTATTCACAATGGCAGAGGCATGTGCTCTCTGAGTGGCTGCTAATTATTGATGATTTTAACTGGATGTTGTTGACGTGATGTTTTCCTTGTTTTTAAGCTTATTATGATGTTTTCCTTCATTCCAGTCTGCAAAATAAATTTGTTGTCGAACATCAAGGCTGTCCCATGGCTGAATACTAAGAAAGCAAGAATATATATATGCAATAATGTATACAGTGATGTAAATTATAGATAATAATTAGATCTACCATGTCACCACTACCTTCAGAAATGCATAAACAAACAGTACGTCTTGTCTCGTACACATCTGGTTCACATGGACTCACATGTCCATACATTGTTCATGGCTGCTCTAAATGTGCACTCAGATGCGTCTCTGTACGCTCTAGTGATTTTCATATTCACACAATAGTGATGCAAAAGGCTTGTGCTACATATGAAAGATACATAAGCCAACCAAAACCTTTATTTACAACTCTTTCAATGATTTAAAATCATTTTAAAAACGTGATTTAGCTTCATGTTAATCAGGCCCTTTGACTCAGTTGTATAAACTATTATTATCCATCTGGGTTTTAAAATGAGACCGTAACAGCATATCATATTACACATTAAAGAGACCTTAATCATAAGGTTATAAATTATTCTTACCTGATCAACAAACCCATTTAGGACTGACAGATGTTTTGCAGGGTAAGATGCAAATATGTTGGCTGTGGCATTCACACCAGTAACAGCAAAGTCTCCATTAGTATATTCCATCAAAGCATCTAAAGAAAATAAAAAACAATGATATTTATATTTGTTGTGGGTTTAATCTGAAGGGTAACCCAGTTAACCCAATAATTCTGATATCTGATGACATTCATGCATTGAAACCCACCATAGTACAACCCATAGACAGCACAGGAGCCAGCAAAAGCCCCCAGGAACTGGGCCACAACATACACGGGGAACTTCTTCAGTGGTAGCTTCCCCAGGATCACCATGGCCAGAGAGACTGCAGGGTTCACGTGGGCTCCTGGAACGATGCAACAAAAAATAAAAAGATGAGTAAAATGGCAAAACATTTAGACAAGATCCATTAAAAAACATAGATTAAAAAAAATTAATAGAAAAATTCCAAATGGAAGAGAAAAATATTAGTATAGGAACCAAAAGAAAGATTATATCAGCAGGAAGCCAAATTAAGCATGATTAAATTCAATAAGATTTTTTTCTGGTTCCCATCAGTGTTGGAAACATTTTGGATATTTTAAATACTCAACAAAATATAAAAGTAATTTCACTTTAGTCACTTTTAAAACTGTCATTTTAAAGTTTAATGAAGAAATGCTATATATCATATCTGTGTTGCTCAGTCTGTGATGTGTCAGGCTGGTAGGGCTTTTGAAGGCATTTCTGGCCAACAGACATTGGCTCTATTGACATGTAAGACAAAGAAAAGCGGAAAATCCTCCCATTTTGAGAAGCCCTAAAACAAGACTGATGGAGTGAAATGATCAGAAATCTGAGAATTGGAGAGTTGAAAGCTTGATGAGAGCTTCTGGTGTCATTGGGGTTGTTTGAGCCTCAAACGTCAATTCTTTCTCATGAAAAAAAATAAAATATAGGGACATGGTAGGACATCCCTACAGTATTTTTCATTTCCAAACTTTTCTTCTTTTCAGATCCAACACACTCTGTCATACTTGTCATCACTTGAGGCAATTTATCAGACATGTGCAGCTCCTTCTTGGTCCATCAAAGCTTTGTTTTTAAAAAAAAAAAAAAAGCATTGACTAGTAAGCATCACTCTGGTTGATTCTTCTGTGGATTAACTAATTGGCTAAGTGAAGAATCCTTTTGGCTCCAAACAGAATGTGAAACATCTGTGACTGAATGGAGGTGGATGACTCGGGCCGGGACTTCAAGTGTCTCTTTGTCTTCTTTTACAAGACAAGGTAAACCGAGTTCAGCGGACTATAAACAGAGTTCCGTTCCATCTGATTATTTAGCTGTCGAGTCCGATCCCTCTGTTGCTCATCCATTCAACGCTTTGAAGGTCTTGTCAAACAAAGAGCATTTGTCTTCAGAGTCAGGCTGTTTTCTGTCTTCTGCATTGTCCTTAAGAGACGTGTTTGAACACATTTGAGCCAAATGTTACTGGCCTGTGATGGCAGTGTGGGGGTCATTTATTTAACACTCTGGGTTCTTGGCTTTGACCTCGCTGGGGTAACACCCCTGGGGGTATCAGCCATGCGCCCATTGTTAATCTCTCCATCCTGTTCACAAACACTGACCACGACAACCAGCCAGACCTGCCTGTCTGAATTCCATCTGACATAATCTGCCTGAATCTGCTTAAGGCACACGTAGACTGCAGGTCATTAGAGTGACCATTGTGTGTCACACTTACGGTACGCTGTCATTCAAAATCTGAGACTACAAAGTGAAAACAATTGTGTTTTCTTCTCCTATGGGGGACGCCCTGCCAGGGAAGCCTAGAAAGCCAGGCTTGTCACACCTGACCCTCCTCCTCTCGGGAGACCCATGCCCCAGTAAAGCTCATTAGTCCAATACCTATGATCATCTTCAGAGATGTCGTCGAACAGAAGCTTCCCACTGGGCTGTGGACCCCAGGGCTGAATGGCCCAGTCATGCAGAAAAAGCTCTCCATATATTAACCTCCTTGTCCCCAGGCCTTTCTGATATTCCTCTGAAGTTTTACAACTCGTCTCATTAAACATGAAGCACAGCTAACACTGTAACATGAGTCAGTGTGATCACAACAGTCATCTTAAACAAGATAGACATGAAAAGACTTATTTAAAAGACATATTAATGGATGATATGTCCTGTGCTTTTTCCATCCTTTCGCTGGGGAAACATAAAGCACATATCATTTACTTTTAATGGATTAGTGACTTACAGATTCGTATATACGGGACTATTTAAGCTTTTATGATGGCATCAGAGGCAAACACACTACATAAATGCACTCTACGCTCTGCTTCTGATGGTTTTTCACTCCCTAACAGTTAATGAAGCCTACACAGCTCAACATAATGAATCCCTTGATTGCTGTTTAATGGAGACTCACCATGTTGGCTCACAAACCCATGTGACATTTAAGAAGTATTCCTTCCTGTCCAGTGAGCGCTCATCTTTCTGTAATCCTGAAGGAATGTACCCTATAAAGTCCCATTTAGACATCAGGACACCTCATATCCTGTCATCAGCGTAAACTGACACTCGTCTTCCACTGAAAACCAGACCAATGGACGACAAATCAGGACAAACACGAAGACTGCTGTCCAATTAAAACAAGCTTCCTATTCATATTTGGAATTCTTATTTTTTGCAAAGGAAGAGTTCATGTCCAATGTTAGATGCTGAAATGATTTATGTAATTTCTGCTTTTAATATTACTTCACCAAATTCGTGAGATGAAGGTGGAATGGAAGTGATCTTTTCTTTTCTACAAATCTCTTTAAACATGTTGACGATGTGAATCATGGAAGAAAGAGTTGACAAAAAAGATGTCCACACACTGACTAATTTACCGTTTTACCCGCCTGTTTTGAGACCATTAATCTGAAATAGTAAATAATTATCCATTCTTAATTGAGGAACCCACAGAGCTAAGATAAAGACTAAAATTTTGGGAAAACATCTCTTTTTTTTATTATTAATGACAACAATCCATTGGTGAAAGCTAAAAAACAACAACAACATAAAAAACAGTAGTCTCTATAAATAACAAACAAGTAATTTCTAATTTCTGATTTAAAAAAAAGTTTACTTACGACAATGTTTAAAAACTTTATTCTTATACAAATATCTCTTTAATCCAGCTTGTCGTGTGTGTGAATTTGCGCAATATCTCTGTTTTCTATCTCTGACTATAATTAATATTTAGGAAAAAGACCTTTTGCAATACTTTCTTATCCTGATTATTAATCCACGACGAAAATAATCTGCAGAAGTAGTATTATGGTGTGAACTATCTGTGTGTCTGTGGGGCTACTTGTACCTGAGACTCCCCCTGCCATGTAAACAGCCATCATCACACCCAGAGTGAAGCCCACATGGATGGTCAGGGGCTCGCCCAGAGTCCCTTTGCTCAGCACCGTCTGGGCCACTGATCCACATCCGAAGAGCTGGAACACAGACAAGAACAAAAACCCAAAGGATGGAGGTAGAGCTAGTTATTGTTCATTTTTCTAATTATTCCCACAGTTAACACAAACCCTTTTGTTCACTAATTTGTGTGCAGCTCAGAAAAATAATGAGGATGGTGGAGGACCAATTTAGAAACACATAACTGAGAAGCAGGCAGCTACTAATAAATAATAATAACTAATGGAAAAGAAAACGTCATTTTCTTTTCCATTAGTTGAACAAATGTTCAGCTAATTTAAAAATAAACAGATCATGTGCTAAAATTAATGTAGTGTAATTTCTCCATAACTTGATCATTAAAACATATTTAAAATTATTCAAACATGAATTTGTGAGGAAGACAGACATTCCCCTCATCATCCTCATTTGGAATGATTGTAAGGAGCAAATAAAAGCTGCGCACATCAAAGACTAGAATAATGTGAATCTGTTAATAGAGACATATGACAGGCAGCAGCCAGAGTCCCTGGAGACCCAGTTCCACATCTTATTAGCATACTGGTCCACAGCTTTAGCGCGGCTGTTTAAGCTGGGTGACAGGTGCAGAGGGAGGTACTCACTATCAGCACGAATATGCCCAGAAATTCCGCCAGGAACTCCTTAAAGATGTCCCGCCTCAGGCCAAATCTCTCCTTCATCTTCCTCTTGCTTTCATTTTCCATTTTTTTTTCCTGCGGATGCTCGATGTCTCTCTACAACCACAACAAACAACTAATAACAGCGAGGGAGTCTGTGCGTAATTGTCGGTGCCTCCCACTCGGTGCGCTCGGACCACGAAGCGGTGAACGGGCCAACAAGCGCGTTAAGCGCTCTGTGTCCATTTCCCTCCCCAACCACAAGGGGTCTACATTAGAATGTCTACATTACATTAGAATCCGAAAACATCCCAACTGCTCCTGATTTTTGGGTTTCCATTCATAAAAGTCTGACCGTTATTGAGGTGGCTAAAGAAAAGTACTGTAGATGAGGTGGTAAACAATGGCTAAATTTTATTTTAGATTATTGATTTAAAATGTTATTTAAAAAAATATGTCTAATAACAATAAAAATATCTTAAATGTCAAATAAGATCATAGTCCTATCAGAATTGTTAAATAGACCACTAAAGTCACATAAATAAATAAAAAACACTGAATTAAAAATCGAGAATCTTAGCTTTACCTATTATGAAGTTACTACATTCGACTTTATGTTTCTTATATTTTCTTATTAAGATTATAGGATTTATTATAAAGTACATCAAAACAAAGGTGTATCGTGTATTTGTCAAATACACAGACACATTTGCTAAGAGCAAGCAAAAAACGTGACACTGCTGTTGTCAACTTAAAAATAGAGTCTTTTTGTAATGTCATAGTTTTGATTTGCTTTGTTGTTCGAAGTCACATCAACATTTAAGATGGGGGGGGGGGAGAATCTAAATTAACCGAGAAAGGTGGGATTCCAATGGGTGAATAAATGTTGTAGAAAATACTAAAACCTCTTCAAAGTAATAAACTATAAATAAACACGTATGTGTGAAAATCCAGCAAGTATGAGCCGTAATTACATACACGACAAACGTCGCAGTGATCTTTTGCGATTTCTTGAGTTGTTCTTTCATTCCTGAAACAATTACAACACTGATCTGATTTATTTCTTGGTAAACATTGTTAAAAGTGGACCACGTGACGGTGAGGGTGTCCTGGCGCTCCTCGTCCAACAGAGGGCGCTCCACGCACACGTTTGAACCCCTTGCTCGTTTGTCTGCACCAGTTCTTCTTATCTTCCGTTCGCCGTGCTTTGTGAAAAGGTGAGGCGACAGGCTGAGGATGTTTTCTATGCATTAATCAATGTCACGGATCCAGGCAAGTCGTCTTTGATGTGAAACAGACTCTTTGAGAGTGTCGCCCATGCTGTGAGAAAAAGTTGATGTGCTGATGGAGAAACAGCATCCTCCGGAGATTTGCAAATTGTGGGCCTACATTTGTCTCCACACTTCTTTGTCCCGTCAGAGGCCCATGTCATGAAATGTAAAATATAAGAATCGGCTGACATTTGGTTTCTTCTTGATGGATATTAATATAGATTGTGATAAACTACAGTTTTAGTCAACAGTTGTCTCTTGATCCCTCTCCTATTTCTTTATATCTTTGACACAATAAATGTCAAACAACTTGTCATTCACCTTCTATTAACTTTTGTATGAATGTGTGAGGGAACTGCAGCTGTTGTGTATTCATTAAAATAAGCTCGGTGGCGCGTTAATTCCCTGTTTTCGGAGACGAGTTCCCTCACAACTATTGATGGATGTTTATTGCAAGTTTTAAAGGGAGGCGCTGGAAGGAATTATCACCTGCGGGACAAATCTCTGCCAACAACACCCTGGCAAATACCATCAATCCCTCTCGACCACATTTACATAACATCTTAAACCTGTGAGGAGCTTGTTTTAGGCAAATAAAGACTACTGGGTGATAATGGGCGGAGAGAGATAGTTTGACACCTTTATGTCACTTAGGAACTGGTTAATGATGGAAAGAATGTGACCTATTTTCAGTGAGGAGCAAATATGTCTTTTTTTGGGGTGTGTGTGGGGGTTTGCTGTGAAATTCATTTAGATTACTAATTTAAAGGTCAATAATAAATGAAGTTTAGTCCCAAATTGCTTCTGTAAAGATGGATTCTACAATTCCTAAGGAAAAAAATATGGAAATGTGGAAATTCACAACTGCGTGACACCTGAACAAACTTTTACCTGCAGATGAAACTCATGGGATAAAATAAAAAAAATATTTACAGTTACAGATTGTGTGGTGAGATTATATTTCTCCCCCAAAATGCGCAAAAAGTTCATTGAACTATTATGTTTCAGTACATTAGTGGATCCCTTTTTGTAAACCCTACAAAGCTCTTATGTCTTTTAAGACTTACTTGTTGAAATAAACGTCAGTAAGTTTATATAATAATCCATGACGCGATTTTTAAATGTATTTATTTTTTGCCATGCGTAAAATGATTTGCTGTAAGAAACCGGCTGTTGTTAAGTGAAAGCAGTTGAAACTAAGTGTACCAGGATTGTGGGGTGGGTGGGGTGGACGTGTTTCTCCTCCTTATCACGCATTGCTGCGTTCGTTTATGTAAATGCGTGAATTTGATTTTCCAAAGGACAGCCCTTTTCTTTGCCCAATGAAAACGAACCGCGGCTGACACCTGGCTATAAACCCAGGAAGGAGCGCAACGTCCAAATCAGAAATCTGTAGGAAAAAAAAAACAAAAAAAAAAAAAACTCCCACAGAGGCGCATCAGGCAAGACGAGTGGAGACAGCCACGATGACTTCCAGCGAGATCCAGATCCCCGGAGAGGTGAAGAGCGACCCCGCTGCTCTCATGGCATCCCTCCAGCTGATGCCCTCCCCGGTGCCCAACCCGGAGATCAAGTACACAAAGGTCGGTTTCTCTTTCTCTTTCCACCGCCGAACATCCAGCGCAGAGACTCCAGTTGTTTCTGTGTGAGTCTGCAGCCAAAAAGTTTTTTAATGTGTGTGTGTGCGTGTGTGTGTGTGTGTGCGTGTGTGTGTGTGTGTGTGTGTGAGCAGCTGATGTTCAGAATATCAGACCGAGGTCACGCAGGACAGTGGGAGCTCTGACTAACTCTTATGAACCTTCACGCTGTAACTTCCAGTTCAGTTCAGTTCAGACTAGAAGACATGACGATTTTAAAATCCGGATTTTATTTTATTTTTTTTAATTCCACGTCCACGTGTTGTGTGTAACTCAGCACTGAGTGATCTGAACTAGATTAGCAAAGTTACACTAATATTAAATGCCTTCTTTATTTTATTTGTGTCTCTTTTACCTCATAAAGCAGATTTTATCCCTATATGTTCAAGTTACGTTTGAAACTGATTTTGTCGTTTGCTGTCTGTAATTGAATTTGGGTTCAATATTTCAATTAATCTTGACAATTGATAGGATACAATTAAGTAATTAATCACTTTAAATACTTAGTTTGAATATATTATACATTGAAATATGTCTATGTATTTCAAAAGGTCCATTCAAATTTCTCTCTAGTGGCCTTTTTTTTGGATATATTGAGTGAGTGGTAAAGTTCTCAGTTTAATCAATGTGTTCAAGCAGACTTATTCTTTATACACAAAACAACCTAAATTTAGTTATTTATTATCGCCCATTAATTTTGTCGTCATATGTTTAATCTCGTTTTGCCCGACAGTCAAAGAAGTGTGTGTCTGCAGGGGAGTGAAAGAGGTGAGCATGAAACTAGAGCTGGAATCAAACGTGATCTTTATTAAATTCATTAAAAATCATGTCGCAGCTATGAATAAAAATGTAATTTCTCAAGGATTTGAATTCTAACAAGGATACTGTTAACTAACTGATAGTTAGTTATAGCGGAACACACCAACTAAACTCAGGCCATTACAGCTTCGAGGTTCTTTCCTCTCGGATTCTTGTTGTGTCCCGTCATCATTCTCTGCTGGGATGTTGCCACCGAGCAAAACTGGCTCTCCTAACTTGCACGGCAAGTGTTTTTATGATTGTGAGATGAAAGGGCACGCTTCCTAAAGGGCACATTCATAATAGCTAGTAAGCACTATTAACTTCTCTGCGTTCACACAAATGTCAGTGTTTTAAGTGCAAAGGGCACGCCGCTGCTGCACAGCGAACAGGACGGTACGTGTTGAGGAGCCTCTGTCGTGTTTACATTCCCTCACGGTGCAGAGGGTTAGTTAAAGGGGGGAACACAACCGGTATACAGGAGGAAATTTAGGGAGCGACTTGGTGAATTAACCCCCAGGAATTTGGATCATCCAGTCCCTGTTGGTTTGGTGGACATAGGGGGCAGAAGGGCCCTGATTTATGGGAACCCCCTGGCGTGGGCTCTCCTCACACCCTGTTCCTGTTCTCCACTCCACTGGCTACAACGGAAACAAGCAACACGTCTGATACCTTTATATTACTTTGTTTTTTTATACGCTTTGGTAAAGTTTTTTTTTTTTTCCCCAACACATAAAAAAAAAAAAAACAGTCAAGAATTTCAGTGACGACATCACCGTGACGGTTTCTTATTTCACAGTACAAAGATCACTTCTGGGCAACAACCAGAAAAAGGATATTAGGAGTAGTTTACAGGTGTGCTCCTACAACAGGGAAGCATGTGATAAAAATGTTACTGCAATCAACTTTTGCCCCTTGTCCTCTTCACCAAGTCGTGAACTCCTCACCCTCAAAGACAAGCTGATTGCAGCAGTGAAGTTATCCAATTTATGACTCCTGCTATTTATTAACCCCCCCCCCCAATAAGTCCAAATAGAAATAGAACTTTTCACACAACCTTTCTCTCCTGTAGCTAAAAGCGTGAGGAGGAAGTCTGTCTCTTGGTTCTGCTACCCCCTACCCCCACATAAAGCAAGAAGGCTCTAACAGCTGGGTTACAAGACGGAGACAGTTTAAAGGTTGATAGGAAGCCATAAATAAGAACTGCCATCGCGACTGGTTGTTGATGTTTTTCCACGTGTATTAGACGTGAAGAAAAAGACCCTGTTTTATAAATAATTCAGTCAAATAAAGGACTTTTGCTGCCCTTTTTTTTTTTTTTTGGGTGGTTTTAGAGATGGGGGAGGGGGGTGAGTCTTTTTCACACCAGTCGGTGATAATGAGACATTAAACCAGACACTTTGTTGGGACTAATTTTACAGGAATGGAAGTCCATAAATTTAAAACTCACTTTGAAAAAACAACCTGTAAAATTTTATATTGTTTGAGGTAAAAAAAAAATGACAGGTGAGAGGATAGAGTGAGTTTTAGTTTGGTTTTGAAAGCATAGTGCCTTTTTAAATATTCTTAAAACATTTGGCTGAAAGAATTTACAAGAAAAAAAAAAAGCATTTTGAAATTGTGGCTTTTAATTCCATGTTTGGTTTTGTTGTAGTTTACTGTATTTTCCGCACTATAAGGCGCACTGGATTATAAGGCTCACCTTCAACGAATCACCTATTCATAAAAAAACAAAAACAAAAAACATTCATACATAAGGCGCACTGGATTATAAAACACATCTGAGAACTCATCTTCAATGAATGGTCTATTTGAAAAAAATTTTCATACATAAGGCATATATAATTTCTTATTGGATTATAAGACATTGAGAAAATTAACGGTTTTTAGGTGCGCCTTATTGTGCGGAAAACACTGTATTTATTTAATAGTGTAACAAAACTGATTCAGATATAAAGGCCTAACAAGGACCATGTTGAGCAGTCAGTTTTCCACATTGTCTGACTTAAAGATCTCTAGATTTAATTTGTTGTAAATTTTCTTCAGCGAACCTGTGCAGAACCGCTGATTTGTAAAGAAGTCCACGCTGAGGCATCCACTCAGTGTGGATGAATTAGAGGCTCCATCAATCTGTCACTGATTGAGATAGCACAGATGGAGGCTTTTGGGGGCTCCCTGATGCTAGCTGCTGTCCAGCAAGATGTAAATTATGACCCTGTCTCACTGTGTGGGTTAGTGGCCCTGGATCATCACAGCCTGACCTGCAGCTCTTTGAGTTATTCACTTCAAAACCACCATCTTACTGCGATCAAGATCAAACAGAGCCAAAGTTAGGAGATACTGTGCACCGAAATGATTTATCACAAAGAGCACAGCGAGATCCCCCCCCCTCCTCCCCATAACCACCCCCCCTCAACTCCACCACCCCCCCCAGGGATACACCTCATGTCTCTCCGCCTTTGCTTACACAACTTCAGCGTTCACACATACACAGCCACATACTCTCCTAAAAGGCATCTCTTTGATTGTGACAGGGTAAGTGTGCGCCACCATTAATGTGTCCATTGGTGTGAAATACCCACTTGTGCAGCGAGTGTAAATTTTCATCTTAGCAGACACGTCAGCATCACGCCCCCCACCCCCCCCGTCTCTTAATCACCGCTTAAGGAAGAGCAGTGACAGCGAGGTTACCCAGTTAACTTCCCATACCTTCAGTCTGCAGCCCTTTTGACAAGGAATGTGTAAATCTTCAAGATGTCATTATGAAAAACACTGGGCTCCATAAATCTGTTAGGATAGTCTCTTTCTCCACTGAGATCGGCACACAAGCTGAGACACAAGTGCTTTTTTTCTGCATATTTATTTGTCTGCGGCAAAAACCGTCACATTTCTTTTAAAAATTACTTCCTCTTTGTCCAATAATCCCACAAGTAAAACAATTCTTCTTTCAACGTTTCCCTGACCTGAGATTTAAAGAAAGGTTAAGTACACAGGAAACCCATCAAACCTCATATGTCAGAAGAACAAAAGAGCTACTAGTGAGTAGAAAAGGTCAATTTTACTATCAAAATCAAGAAAAATCAAAGTGCATGAAACCTTTATCTTTCGGTTTATCTTCCTACACTCTTTCATGTTTTATTTCAGCAGTACTGTGGAACAAGCTTGATATACTTTGCTGAGGGACTCATTTCGGCATGAAGTCTGCGAAATGATATATTTTTGTGAAGTGATTCCAAGTTCTCTGGAATTTTGCTCTGCTGTGATGTTTGAAAATGGAAGCAAAGTTTTGAGGATTTATGTGTGCTGATTTGATAAATTATCGGCCGAACAAACTGTTGCTTTAAACTATGTATACACTGGAGGAGAATCATCATCACTGAGAAACATCATACAAATAATGCATTCAGTTTTAAAACCGTCTTTTGTGCAAAATCCTTGCTGCGGTGATGTTTCACCGTCTGATCTGATTTCGGACGACCAGGAGAAACGCTTCAAACGAGTGAATGAAGTGAAACAGAGAAAAAAGTCGCTCGTATTTGTAGTCTTATATCAAATTAGTGTTTCTGTGAACAACTTGAGCTGCTCGCCCACACACACCATCCAGACAAAGACGTTTTTCCAGCCTGTGACAGCGAGGTCGCCCTCGCCTAAAAACGAGGAGCGCAGGATTGGCATTGTCTGAGGGAGTGTGAATAAAAAAGTTGAAGGCTCCATGGTGCTATACATGAGGAGAGGAGTAGAAAAAAAAACAAAACACCAGCTGGCCTCCACTTTCACATGCTCTCCACTCACTTGTAACAGCAGCAATTATTAGAGTTTTGAAACCCATCCAGATCCAGAGAGGAAATAGAGATCCTGTGATAGGGGAGGATATGAAACTTCCTGCACAGACGAGTGTTGCAGGTGCCCGGCTAGGATTCATCTGGCTGTGGAATCTTGGCGTGTTGTGTATAAACACACACATGTACGTAAACCCTCCTGCACCCTCCACCCTCCCACCCCTCAATCCCACCCTTGAAGAAAAACACAAGAACTTACGTGGTCTTTCAGACATTAGCATCTGAGCTGTGAGAAGGAGCACAAAAGCCAAACAGATGTTTTGTTGGCTGCAGAAAATAATTTGGCACTTCCTCCACTTCTTCTTCCTTCTGCTGCAGTTCACTCGTAAAAATTCTGTTTGTAGGAAAAAAGTGAAGAACGTTAAAATCGCCGAAGTTTAGATGTTGCAAATTGAAGAAATCCTGATTTTTATTCGAAGAAGTTGACCCCTGTAGGAAAAAAATTAAATCTACTTGTTCATTGTGTCCTGTCTATGTCCGCTTGGTCAGCTTGTCTCTCTTTAGTTTCTGTGATTGACAGTTTTTCAGAAAAAGATTGGAAGACGTGAAAGTTTTACGTCTTCCTGTGGTGCAGCATTCAGCATTAAGATTAAAGATTATAATTAAGATTAGCATCCATCCTCCTGATGAATCAGGCATTACACTATTTTCCGCATTATAAGGCACACCTTCAATGAATGGCCTATTTTAAACCTTTTTCATATATACTGGATTATAAGGCTCACTGTCAGTTTTTGAGAAAATTATATGTCACAACTTCAGCTAGAGTTTCATAATGTGATAAATTTGATAAATTAAAATACGTTAGTGCAAACTAAAGGGAAAAAAAATGTTTTCATTCCCATTCTCTTGATTCCAACTTAAATCGAAGTACTTGCAGATTTTTATAAACACCAAACCGTCATGTGGCGCACAAGCAACAACCCTCGCCAGCAAGTGGGAAAGAAACACTTATCATTTATCATTGGTGTACTTGTTTTTTCCATCCTTGTATTCTTTGCCCACCTCATCCAAATGATCCAAAAAGTAATTTTAAGAAACCTTGAGAGTTGATTTATCTCTCAGGCCTGTCATCTTAATCAAGTCTCTCAATGGAACGAGACAAAAGTCCAACACCAGTCCGAGCCCACAGAGAGGGCCAAGCCAAGCGGCGGCTGACAGTTGTCCTTTTCTGGCCATGATTTAGGTGGTGGACCGCTCCACTGTTCTCCCGCTTCATCCGTTCTTCTTTAGCAGTGTCTTGTGAGAGGGGTTACGCCATGTATAAAGCTACCCATGGTCTGCATTCTTGCTTGGACTGTTGAGGCTGTCAGGGGGCTCCCCCTGATTTAGGGCACCCAACTTCAGTGGCCCCTATAAATTTAAAAACTAATTCAGTGCTCTACAGGACTTTCTGTTTTTGTAGCTGGCCCTCTGCTCCTTATCATTACTGACAATTTTATGAAGTGCTCTTAATGAGTGTCAGATTAAAGGTGGCCCCTGAGAAGAGCGGAGAGCGCAGCCTCCGTCTATCTCATTAAGGTGTGTGTGTGTGTGTGGGGGGGGGGGTGGTGGTGGTGGTGTCGGTACGTTGGAACCAAAGAGGAATGATCCTGTAATGTATGGTTCTTGCGGGGTGGTACATACTGATCGCCATAAAACGTCTGTATGTGAGTTATTCATACACAGCGTCCACATTATGAGCCTGCGAGCCGTGGGAATGAAGAGGAGGAGGAGATGGAGGAGGAGGAGGAGGAGGAGGAGGGAGGTAGAGGGATGTGTTTGCTCCAACAGTTTTCAGACTCCCTGGAATTTTATACCAAAAACCTTAAAAGTAAGCACAACGAAAACATTTACAGCCAATTAAATAGTAGTTAAAGGCCAGTGTTTATGGAGGTAAACATGGTGAAGAGTCCAGGGCGGCTCAGGCCAGCGGGATACTTGAACCCCTGATCTCAGGTTTGTTCTTGCAGCATCTGAACTCCTCTAAAGTAGGACGGTAAAAGCACACATAAACATAGAGATAGATTTGTGTGAGCAGATGTTTTCCTTACACTCCATCCATCAGACGGACTGACAGTCATTAAAAACATTGTGTGAGTAGTCGCTCTAATGGATCTAAACATGTCAGCCACAGAGGAGCTTTTTTTTTTTTTTTTTTTTTTAAACATGCATTAAAAAACCCCAAACGTATATATTTTCAATCTGAAATCACATTTTGATCCTCTTTTTCATCAGGTTGTTTTGCTTCCACACCGCTTTCATAACTCAGCTCTTGCAGCTCTGTTGAACATTCTTTGTCTCGTTGTCGTCTCTGCCGATCATATCTGATGTTAGATGTTTGAATGTGTCCTGTTCCCAGGTGGTTCTTTAATGGAAAACTCGCTTTAACGCATCGCAGAAACCGAGCACGGCACATGTTTTATGATCTCGTAAACGAGCAGTGATGTTGTGAAACGCGTGTGTGTATGTGTGCGTATGTGTGCGTGTGTGTGTGGATGGGAGGGTGGGGGTATGGTTTCTGGTAGGGATTTATCTCCCATACACACACACACACACTAACACACACACACATACACACACACACCCCTTTGTCTGGATAGTGGAGCACTCCCCAGAGAGCAATGCTGGACAGGCAGGAATCTCTGTCCAGATTTGCAGAGATTCTCCCATATCCCTTACACAAGAGTCTAGAAGAGCTGGGGCTCGTCTGCAGTCATGTTGATGCAGCCAACATGGTGTAATGACACCACTGCTAAACATAACTTACATAAACACAGAAAGAAAAAAAAAGCAAACAGCCAATCCTTATCTCCCACTCAACTCCACCTCAGCTGCATTATAGTCAAATGAATCATTTGAATTAATACATTTAATCCACCAGTCTCATTAATCAATTTGTATTTCCTTCAATATTCATTTTAAGTTGGTTTCTTCTTTCCTAAAATAGCAAAAACTATGTTTTTCTTGCAGATTTTCATCAACAATGAGTGGCAGGATTCTGTGAGTGGGAAGGTCTTCCCTGCGTACAACCCGGCGACTGGAGAGCAGATCTGTGAGGTCCAGGAGGCAGACAAGGTGAACTACAGCAGAGCATCATCTTCTCTACCAATGAGAAAAAGTTGTTTTTTAATACTCATATAGTTATAAAATATTTTTATGTCCCAACAGAACACTAAGAAAAAACTGTGTAGCAGAGGTGAAAGTTATGCAGAACAGCCCTTGACAGTGTTAGGCTGCAGTAATGGTTGATAGGATCCTATTATTTATGCAAAAAAGTATGAGTTGTTGTATAAGAATAAAAAAGTGATAGTGAAATATATTCCTCTAAAAAGTAGAGCTTTTCCAGCAAGTAGAGTTTTCTTTGGATAAATTATTTTCCTCTAATGAAAATCTAGTTTCAGTTCCTTTAAGTTTTTTAGTATTCAAATTATTTTCAGTTCTTCTTATTTTGACAACATTAAGTAAAATGAAAATGAAAGAAATCCTGACAATATGCACACAATTGCATGACAGTATTCAGTATTCATTCATTCATTCATTCATTTTCCGCTGGTGTCTTAGGCTGATGTGGACAAAGCCGTGCAGGCGGCTCGTCTGGCCTTCTCTCTGGGCTCCGTGTGGCGAAGGATGGACGCCTCAGAGAGGGGCCGTCTGCTGGCCAAACTGGCTGACCTGGTGGAGAGAGACAGTGTCTACCTGGCAGTGAGTTAACATCAGCATTTCTCTCTGTGAGATAATAATGTAATGTGTAGAATGTCCTAATGTATAACGTCAGTGTAATCCACCTATTCATCCGTGTTGCGTCTGAGGCTTGTAGCAGCATACCTCTACTTGGAATACTATAATATGAAAAGTCACAACAATACCAATTGTCTATCTGTATGTAAATTCTACCACATCTATTCCATCCTGCAAGGATCATTGAAAATGCTAACAATAATAAAACAAATGATACCAAATAAATAAATAGTTCAATTCCATCAGATTCCAGCTGTGATATTCAGTTATGCACCATACAGTACACCTATACCTGTGTTTATATATTTCTAAGTGCCCTGTATTAGACTGTTGTCAGTCTAGTTAATTTTAATCTCATTTAATGCCCTTCTTGCTCATCATCAATGTGTTTTTAAACAAACACGACCTCTAACTCTAACTGTAACTCAGAGTTTGTTTGCGGTTCACTGTTATTTCCATGTCTCATTACACCCCTGAGAGAGTGATAAGGCTGGAACCGTATTGAATTATGTGAGGATTATAACGCATCATCATATATTCCTCACATCGTGTGCCCCCCCCCCTCCCCCCGTCTCTCTTCAGACTATTGAGACACTAAATGGTGGGAAGCCTTTCCTGCCAACCCTGTTTGTGGACCTCCAAGGAACCATAAAGACACTGAGATACTTTGCTGGATACGCGGACAAGATCCACGGAACTACGATTCCGATGGGTAAGACTTCAGCAGAGCTTTAATGACGGACAGACACTTTTCATATTTTAAAGACACAATTTGAAAAGTGAAAGTGGATGACGGCTCATATTTGTCCCTGAGGAGAATTTAGAGACACATTTATGTGATGTTTTGGGTAAAACCCCTGCCTGGTTATTGGCTTCAGACAAAGATAAAAAACAAAGAATTAGATAGATAGATAGATAGATAGATAGAAAGATAGATAGATAGATAGATAGATAGATAGATAGATAGATAGATAGATAGATAGATAGATAGATAGATAGATAGATAGATAGATAGATAGATAGATAGATAGATAGATAGATAGATACTTTAATAATCCCGGTGGAATAATAGTTTTGTTTGTTTATTTGTAGTTTTACTGTGTTTACATCTGCAATAATTTAATTATCTGTAAATACAGCAACATTATCTTTTAAATGTATGATTATTGTTGTTTGTTGTGACAGTTTTATACCTGTAAGAGCAGACAAAAGTGAATCCTATACTATTTCAAAGGTCACTTCAATCATTTTTATCTATTTATCAATCCATTATTATAGAAGAAAAATAGCTTACAGCTTTGGCACATTTTATTAAAATGAAAACAAAAGCATCTATGGAAAAAGCAGAGCAGAAAAGTAAGGTATCAACTCAATCTCGAGATGAAGCCTTATTGTCCGGTGGAGTCACCATATTCCCTCCTCTGAGGCAACTGAATCTGGAGCTGGGTGAGAGGAAAGTTGGCTTTCTGCTACAACAGGAAGCATGAAAAGGAAACAGAGTAAGAGAGAGGAATCTCCTGATACCATGGCATTGTCCCTCTCTTCTTTTGTACTGGTCTGCCAAACCAGCCACGGTGAGCATTTTCCCAGGGCTTTATTTTTTGTTGTAGTAGACTTTCAGAGAAAATATTCCTGCAGCTTGTGTGTTGCCAAGATGTCAAAAATGCTGTTTGTTGTTGTTGGGGTTTTTTTTAGCTTATAAGCAGGACTTTTATCAGCAGCAACACCTGAGCATCTTTCTAGTCTTGCGTGTTCTGGTGAGCTCATTGTGTTGGATTTGCTTCATACAGTGTGAAATGAATAGGGAGTCATTGTGTGGGGCACCTTTGTCTGTGAAGTTTGATATAGCTTACATGGCCTGTTCCAAGTTGAAATATAAGACAGTTGTAGGAGTCATACTTTCAAACAAATCCGGCAGATACTGGAGTTCCTCCGGCAGCGTTAAAGCCTGATTTGCTTAAGTTTGCTCTTCTAACAATAATTGTTTTGAAAGTTCCAACATCCAGTGTGAATTAAGGAAACACATGACAGACTTTACTGCCATTTATGTTTCCATTGTTATGCTTTCAGTGCAGACCGGTGGCTTCTCATCTACCGCTGATCTGTCCAGTCCAAATGCAACATGAGGCAATGTTTCATTAGCTGTCCACTGTTGTAAATTTATGCACACATTTCTCAATATCAATTGTTTTTGTGGGGGAATGAACAAGCATGGCACACCCTGAGTAAGTACCTCCTTTTTACTTAAGTAATGCAAGAAGAATGAGAAAACCTTTCCAGCATAACACCCATCTCTGTGACCTAAAACAGTTACACACATGCCTGTGCTGTAGGAGGCTCGGATGAAATGTAATCTCTCACCAGAGTAAAGTAACCAGGAATGTTGCCTGTGGATTCATTTACAAATTAACATGTTGAGTTGGACGACAATGGGGGGGGTGGGGTGGGGGGGTATCAGGTGGTGGCATTTCTCAAGTGTTTCAGCCATGATTTGTCAAAGTTTAAGCTACAAAAGACTAACTAACCTTGTTATCTCATTTCTCTCTCTCTAACTCTGTGTGCGTGCGTGCGTGTGTGTGTGTGTGTGTGTGTGTGTGTGCTTGCTGCACATGTGTTCCTCCACAGATGGAGAGTATCTGACATTTACCAGATATGAGCCCATTGGAGTTTGTGGACAAATTATCCCTGTGAGTATTCGCCTTCTTACAAGTGAGATACATGAAGTATACAAAGACACGCTAAAGAAAAGAGAGATAAGAAGGAATTGACTGAGTTTAAAAGAGATGCTGGAACCATTTCTTCAGTCTGTTTGTGGAATTATGTTCTGTATTTCCCAGCAGTTCCCTGACAGTTTCCGTCTGTTTGGGTAAATCCTGCTGGCAAGTCCCAGAAATAACAGTGCCAGTGATCTTGAGTACAAGGTTTTCTAGACTTTTCTGGACTATAAGGCGCACCTTCAATGAATACCCTATTCTATAACATTTTTCATATACAGTGGTACCTCTACTTATGAAATTAATTGGTTCTGGTAAGAAATTACGTAAGTAGAAAATTACGTAAGTAGAGACGCGTTTTCCATGCAAATGCCCTAATCCGTTCCAAGACCCCCAAAATTCCGACATAAATGTTTTATAAAGCATAAAAATGCATCAAAACATAACAAATACATGTTACGATTAGATTATTACACAATAAATGAGAGTTGTGCATAACGTAAAAAACAAAGAATAGAGTAAAGAATGATAATGATGGTCATTTACCTTTTAACAGCTGTCCTCATTATTTTTTGCCCTCTATGATTCAAGCGCTCCTATCTCACCATGCTGAACAACAGAGTGAATTCCAGTCCTCCTTTTGAACTTCTCCAACCACCCACGTGATGCCTTAAACTCCTTAAACTTCCTTAAGTTTTAATAACTTTGTGAATACAGATGCATTACGGCCATATTCTTTGGCCAGATCAACCAAACACATCCCCTTCTCATGCTTTTCTATTTTCTCTTGCTTTGTTTGTATGGACTAAAAACTCTTCTTCGTCTTTGCTTTTCCTTTTTTTCTCCATCACTTTCTTGGGGTCCATAGTGAATATGTACTGAAAAAGTTATTATATTTGCGTAAAACTATCAGAACACCTCACGGGTCGAGAGCCGAATGACGAGGACGCTGCATAGACACCTATCTAAATACACACAGAGGTCCCTCTTAGCCAATGGAATGCCAGGAACATGCTAGGTAATAGCCAATGGCAGAGCAGCTATGAGAATGTTGCGTATTTTTACCTTTCGTAACTCAAAATTTCTTTCGTAAGTAGAGGCAATATTTTCCAGTTGAGGCATTTCGGAAGTAGAAAATTTCATATGTAGAGACATTCATAAGTAGAGGTACCACTGTATAAGACGCACTGCCGGTTTTTGAGAAAATGAAAGTCTTTTAGGTGCGCCTTATAGTGCAGAAAATACCGTAATGAATAATGAGAAATGAGAGGCAGAAGAGTGAGTTGAGGGATTTAATGTAATGGGTTTGAGGAAAGGAGAATGGTGAGAAAGAAGGGAAAGATCAAGGAGCGAGAGACTCTGTTGATTGTGCTGGAGTGCAGAAAGCGTGTGGTTCTGCGTTGAGCCCCATGGGCTCCTGCGTAAAGCAAAAATAACACAAGCCTGTGTGCTGTACAGTGATACGGGGTTTATTGCACATGTGTTGCAATTTCCCGACTTTCTCAGAATGCTGTGGGAAGTGAAAATACTGTACAAGTGCCGAGAACATTTTCTCACTTGAATATGTTTAGACAGAGTGAAAATGAGAGAAAGTGACTTAAGAGCGATGAGTTATTGAGCTGGACTTGTGACCACCCAGTGTGTCAGATGTGTGATGTCTTTTTCCGGTGTGTGTGTGTGTGTGTGTGTGTGTGTGTGTGCGTGTGTGTGTGTGTGTGACAGTGGAACTTCCCACTGATGATGACAGCATGGAAGCTCGGTCCAGCGCTCGCATGTGGAAACACAGTCGTCCTGAAGCCGGCTGAGCAGACGCCGCTCACCTGCCTCTACATGGCGGCGCTCGTCAAGGAGGTAACCCCAACCGAATTTAACTCAACAAGTTCGCACTGTGTTCTTGACAAACACCTTATGTGTGGTAAATGTTAATTTAACCCCAAACTGACCAAAGAATATGAGTTTACCGTGTGTCACATGGTCACTTGGGGCATTTTTTCTGTCTGCTAACTCACAGCAAACTTTATTTTAATTATTTATTTGATTTCATCAGCTCAGGTGTTCATATTTCAGTGTGAGGTCCAGTGACTTGTAGTCCACAAAGTAATGAAAGTGATGATTTTACAGGTCCAGTGTGAAGGCCTTAGTGGCTGACCATTCCTTTATCTTGGCTTATAAAAGCAAGAGAAACATAAAATGTTACAGAGTCAGTATGACAAGTGCTTTTTCTTTCTGGGATTCTGCACAGACCTGGTGATGCAGAGGATGAAAACAAGATTATTAGATGCAGGTGACTCTCTAATGGAAGCCTCATTGTGGACATCATCCTCCACGTCTGCCACTAAACCCCCTTAAATCCTACAGACAGGGCCTTTAACACAGAATCACAGTTGTCGCAGGCCAAATTCAGTAACTTTTAGCGATGATGACTGAGAACAGTGCTGTTAGCCCAGCCATCTGCAGAGTATCCCTTCCCTTCCCCTAAAAGCCTGTTAAAAGACTGGGAAAATCATACAAGCAATCATAAGGCTATTATTGTTACAAGTCTTTGGCTTATAAGCTATTATGCTTCATTTATACCACGTAGTTTAAACCATAATTACGAGCGGCGCAATGGAAAAAAAGAAAAATTCACATCAACCTCTGACTTTGCAGTTTGATTTGCAGAAATCAGATGATATGTCTCGCTTGATTAAAATTACAGGCATGTCAGAAAGTGTTACTTCAAACCAAAAGCTGATGTTAACAGTAAGGGAAGAAAAATTTTTTTTGCTTCTTTTCATATGCTTTTTATTTAGATCTGGGTTTTACGTGATAACGATCTGTAACAAATACACAACACACCTGTTTTTTTTCTAGTTCTTTGGGCTCTGGATGAATTCAGTATTAACTCTTAAAACTGCATCAGTTTGCAGACACGGGAAGAATCTCAACTTTGTGACTTTGATTATATAGATTAAACAAAAAAAAAAGAAAAAAAAAAGCGGAATCCCAAAAGAAGGGCTCTCACATAGAACAATCCTGACACAAAGTGAGTAACAGGGCCTCATATGCAGAGCAGACAGTCGAACGTTGAAGATGTTGGATTCAGACTGTGTTGTAGCAACAGGGTTAATGAGTGTAATGTGATGTGTACAGTAGGGCTAAGTCAAACAGGATAGGATTAATGCAGCATCACATGCTCCTGTCGAGAAACCTAATCATGCTGGACAAATGTATCTGCATCCTCCCCCCCCCCATCACACACACACACACACACACACACACACACACACACACACACACACACACACACACACACACACACACACACACACACACACACACACACACAGCCCTCTCTGGCCTCACCTCTTTCTGGAGACTATCTGTCTGTTGCCTTCTTCTTTTTCATGTTCCGATCTGTGCTTGGTAGGGAAGCTGGGCCGGGTCCAGACCCCCACCCCCTCCCACCCCCACCACCCCCCCCCCGACACCGCCAGTGGTTTTGCTTGGCTCTGCTGTCATCTCCGCTTAAAGCTTGTTTCCTCTCATATTGTTTTGACAGGCTGGGTTTCCACCGGGAGTTGTCAATATTTTACCAGGATTCGGGCCAACGGCGGGAGCTGCGATCGCTTCACACATGGGCATAGACAAAGTAGCGTTCACAGGATCAAGCGAGGTAATTTTCTCTAATAAAACAACTCCGATCAACAGCTGCTTACTGCTCGCTGTCAGCGACACAGTCACCAACATGTGCAGAGCATAAGAGCAGGCTGGGTAATTAGAGGACTTTGTTTTCCTGTATTGAAGTCTGGATGACAAACGACTGCATTAAGAAGCGTGCCCTGTCATTACTGCTCATGACAGGTGGGGTCTGATTTTATCTCGCACACATGCACATATTTGCTTGTCCTAGAGCACACAAACACATCTATGGAAGCAAAGCGTCTCCTGCTCTCTGTTTCACTGTCTCTTTCGTCTTAACAAACTACCACATCCTCTGAAATTCATATTGGGACGCAGGCAGGAAAATAAACCATCAAGAACATGCCACGCTAGGTGTTGAGCTCTCTGAGGGGTGGTGATCCAAACACATTCCTTAGACCAGAGTGTCAGCCATATTTTGTGTGTGTGATCATTTATAGACATCAGTTATTTCTAACCACAAACTAAACCATCTGATAGTAATCATTCACAGTAGTCCTGATGTACTATTTATCTTATGATGGGATCAGCCCGTAATGTTTGGATTAGACTTGTGGTAGTGTTTTCCACCTGTTCTTTTGTTAACCTATGGAGGAAATGACAGATTTAGCCATTTTAATTTTTCAGTAATTTTAAAAAAAAGTCTTTTAAAAAGGACTTTAGTTCAGTTTTAGTTGCTAAAGTCATTATATTTAATCTAATTGCAATCTAATTGCAGTATTTACATTATCAGTTCCATGTTATGCAGGTAAAACACATGTCATGTTCAGGTGAGCTAGCCAACATGTTAACTCATCCAACATCAGCTCAGATCATTAATAATTCTGCTGCTGTTAAACTGCAACCAAGCTGAGTCAGCGAGGCAAAGGATGCCACGACACCGACACGTTTAAATAACTTAAATCTAAGCTGGTGAATAACAAATTAGTTGTTATTATAGCAAATATTCATTTTTTTGATATTTCTAGTTTTGTGTATTTGTATATTGTTGGATTTGTTTCAGTGCAACCTGATGTTAACATTCTGCTACTAACCTCCTGCTCACTGTCAAAAGCTTTCATTATAAAATGTCATATATTTATACGTGTTTTCTGCAGTTTGGCTCGGTTCCTTCTGCACGACTTTTATTCATGGGCTGTGTCATGATAGCTGTTAATGAAACCACATTTGCAGGAAAATTCTTGGAGGTCTTCCCTTGAGCCTTGCGTGTTATACCACAAACATCCTTTTGTTTCATCATTATTAATTGAACATTTCCTTTGTGAGTTACACAGTTGTAGTTGTTTTTTTTTTGTTATATCTAATTTTCTTAACATTTCATGTGAGCTGGAGTCAATTACTGAGAGAATAAAGTGAGTACTGCTGCCCAGACAGTGAGTCACTGCATTAAAGTGGCAGGGGGGGGGGGGCACTGGTGACCACAGCATTTCCTTAGAGGGTGGAAGGTGGTTTTGTCGCTACAGGTAGATTTTAGGTCCACAGCTCATCCTCGTCCTGACGTGCATGTGGCTGTGTCTCTGAAGAGCCGACACGCACCACAGCATGTTTCCTCTGAATAAAGTCACGCTAACCTCTCCTTACTCAGCCTGTCTGTGATCAAAAACAGACAAAACTCCTCATCTGACCCGACAATTGTTGTGCTTTTTAATGCAGCTCCAGTAGTTTATTCATCTCAGTATTACAGTGACTCAGCTCCAACAGAAGATAGTGAGTCCTAGACGTGTAGGAGGTTGGAGTTTTTTTGTACTGGTCATTGAGGTGGCATTTTTCTGCATCATCCTGTCTGTTCTTTCTCAAAGGTGAATGTTTGTTTAAAGAGTAATTTTGGAAAATGCATACTTAAATACACCCTGACCTCCTCCAGCAACACTGTCTGTGGTGTTATTGTTTGGGGGGATGTCTGAATACCCTGCTAAGCCTGCTGACACAACCCAAGTAAATCGTTTGAGTGGGTGGATGGTGCACTTTAGTATTTTAATAATATATTCTACACTTACAAATGACGATCAAACCATAGAGGGGGGGGGGATACCTTCTAAAACTGTTCAATACCTTCAGCTGATTTAATGATCTGGCCACAGGCCTGCGTCTCTGAGAGTAAAAACGTCAGGACTTGTCCTTGCATAGGTCGGTAAGCTGATCCAAGAAGCAGCTGGGAAGAGTAACCTGAAGAGAGTGACACTGGAGCTGGGAGGAAAGAACCCCAACATCATTTTTGCAGATGCTGATTGTAAGCTTTTCATTTACTTATTATTCAGTGCTCCGTTTACACGTCTTCCTCACTTGGTGGTCCATCAACAAAGTTGTTTTGTTTAGTTTCCATCATGAGGACTTTCAATCATCGTGTAAATACACACAGACTGATCACCTTGAATTGCTCTAAAGCTCTGTGGCGCATATGAAAACTTGGATGGGTTGGTTTCATATGAATTCAAAGGGGCTCACCAAACTGGGGTTGCGGGGGCTTTCAGATGCTTTCAGCAGCCATGAGAGGGGCTCCCTAAGGCCTGTAAATCAGGAGAATGGACCCTGACTCAGTTGGGTGCTTCATCCGAGACCAATAAATCACCGGGGTCCGTTAACCCTTCGTGTGCAACAGCAGGATCCTGTCTCTCGGGTGTCAGGTGTCAGATTTGCAGAGGATGGCTCCAATAAATATTGGGGCAAATTTTGTAACAATATACTACACACATTATTTATTTTTTTTGTGTGTCGATTTGATTTTTATGCCCCACCAAAGACAGCAGATAGGGTTACCTTTGTCTGTGTGTAAGGAGGAACAGTCGTTCCACGCTCATCACCCCTGCTGGACAGAATTCAATGGAACTTTACTCAAGCTTAAAAGTTTGTTTCCATATTTCACAACTGAGCTTATCTAGCCACAGATGAACTAAAAGGTTTATAATCTGCTCTTTCCTAGTGGATCTAGCTGTAGAACAGGCCCACCAGGGTGTGTTCTTCAACGCTGGCCAATGCTGCACGGCAGGCTCTCGCATCTATGTGCAGGAGCCCATATATGATGAGTTTGTTCGTCGGAGCATAGAAAGAGCCAAGAAGAGGACTGTCGGCAGCCCTTTTGATCCCACTGCTGAGCAGGGTCCTCAGGTGAGGCCACCAGATCTCCTCATGGATCCTCAGCAGTACTCTTGTCTCTCCTACAAGCTTCTAAATGTTTCTCCATCTACTCTCCATTACAGATCAGTCGGGAGCAGCAGAATCGGGTGCTGGAGTTTGTCCAGAGCGGCATCAGCGAAGGAGCGAAGCTGGAGTGTGGAGGCAAAGCGCTGGGCCTGAAAGGGTTCTTCATCGAACCCACCGTGTTCTCTAATGTGAAGGACGACATGCGTATTGCCAGAGAGGAGGTACGTTCCTGAAGATCAGTGGCTTTAATCACCCCAACGTTAAATAAAAAAAAAAAAAGTACTTAAGATCAATAATCAGTGGCTTCTATTTAAGATTTACACAAACCTTTACGCAAAGGTTCCCAGTGAAGTGTTAAAAGTGAAAGGACTGGTAACGGTGCACATAGCAATTGATGTTTTAGACATCTTTAAACCACCTTATATTTGTTGGACTGTAACAATGGAAGCCATTTGTAAGATTTATGTTTTGTATCCAACGTCTAAATAACCGTACGTATGTTACTGTACTTCCTGTTTTATGAAACTACAAACATAACATGAGATGAATGGTGGTAACCCTCTCCTTGGCTCGTCACGTTTCTCTTTATATGAATAAGATGAAGTTACTGGAATGAGCGGTTCTGTAATCAAACCTTATGTTTTTATCTGCTTATAGATTTTTGGCCCCGTCCAGCTTATCATGAAGTTTAAAACCATCGAGGAAGTGATTGAACGAGCCAACAACACAGATTACGGTTTGGTTGGAGCTGTATTCACCACTGACATAAACAAAGCTCTGACCATATCCACAGCCATGCAGGCTGGCACTGTCTGGTGAGTTTAATTTACTTTGTTTTTGGGCTGCAATCAGGAATTTTTATTTGAGAAGTATCAACGTTTTCGGTTTGGCATCCAGAAACTGGTAACGTGCCACTTCTCTATCATTACACAGACCACAGAGTAATGTTCTCCTTCCCCATTCACTTTTTTTTTTTATCCACATAAAAAATAAATGCAATCTGCATGCGCAAGGTAACAATGCAGAAAAGTAAACTGACACCCTAATTTTGCAATTAGTCTTGATGAAAACGTCATAAAAGTTACTTCTTGAGTTCACTTAATATTGTTTTCTTTCTTTTGTAATTACCTACAGATGTCTTAAAGTAGGGTTGAAGTATAGCCAACATGCAGCATCTGCCAAGAGTTTTTCACCACTTGTCACAGTTGACTGCAATCCTCTACAAGCTGAGGAAATATTTTTCTAGTGTCCTTCATTCTTGATGCTGCCTAATCATCATCCCACTTCTTCCCTCTGCGGAGGATTTTATTTGATACTTAGACAAGAATCAAGCTTCTTTTTCTTACCTTTTGTTCCTCGACACGCTCCTGACTATTCCAAGCATGACTTCCTCCTAGGACGTGAACGACCACAGAAAACCACCGGTTTTAATCTAACTTCGAGGAATAAATAAGAATATTTTTTCAATTATAGTATTTTTTGTTCTATAAGGCACACCTAAAAGCTTTTAATTTTCTCAAAAAACCTTACAATCCAGTGCACCTTATACATGAATTATTTTTTTTAAATTGGCCATTTGTTGATGGTGCGCCTTACAGTATGAAAAATACTGTACTTTAATGGCTAAATAGATGAAACTGTTGAATCTCAATTTAGAGCAATGAAGTCTCTTATCTTCTACCTCTTGGTGTCTGTCTGTATCTGTGCTGTGACTTATGTAAGGAGTTACATTGACTTAACCTTCATTGAGATAAACTGACCATTGCATCACAAAACACATAATCCTCCCCCTCCTACAGAATTTTCTCCCATAACTCATCAGACTGCACCTTTCCCCAGCTGTGTCTGCTGATTAATAAGGGAATTATAATATTTTTAATACTTAATACAGCTGTAACACAACTGCTTTATGGACTCTTGTCATACCATATGAATCAAAAACACAAGTGATCTAAGTTTTGTGTATTTCCCAGGATAAACTGCTTCAACGCTCTGAGCACACAGTGTCCATTTGGAGGATATAAAATGTCTGGCAACGGACGTGAATTGTGAGTATGAATTGGTTGTCCGCCCGTAATTATTACTAATAATGACTTGACATCTTGAAAGCTTGTTTTACAAAATTACTCAACATTACACAAATCTTTATCTTGGAGGATATTGCAATATTTCTGCATTGGGACCCTCCAGAAGTTTATACACTATATTTCAAACCTGCTTGATCGTCTAAGCAACATGAGAAGCTACAACTATTTCCTGTTGTCTGTTTACAGAGGAGAAAGCGGCTTGAAAGAGTACTCAGAAGTGAAGACCATCACGATGAAGATGGTTGCCAAGAACTCTTAAGGCAGCCACACTTTCAGGAGGAGGTACCGTCTTCCTCATCACTGATTTGTCCACGGTGGTGAACCGAATTAACCGTAAAAACTAGTTATCTCTACCATGACTAGGCTGTGACCACTCCCTGCTCCCAGCTCCTCCAACAACTTTGCATTCCCGCCACGAACAGTCATCCGATCGGTGTCCAGACATCTCCTCGCCCTTGTCAACTGTCTCTTTTCTTACTGATAACCACTGAACTAATGTATACCTCCTCCACTATATACACTAAAGCACTCAGAGAGGATGGGGAGACCCCAATAAGAGCCCCCCCCAGCCCCACCCCAAGATGCTGGATGCTCAGAGACTCAGTCGCTGCACTTGCAAATATAACCTAACAACCTGATATTTGTTGCGAGGCAGGTTTGACTTGCAGTGTGTGGTATAATCATCAAAAACCTCATGTGTCATTGTCCTTGTAGAAATTATGCAAACATGCCAGGTCATGCAAGACCACTGATGTTGTTGCCTCTGTAATGTATGAATGAAATTTTAATTCAGAATTAAAACTGATTTCTAATTGTCTTTTTTTTTTTTTTTTTACATTTTAGTTTGTATGATTCAACACTGTATGTCAACCATTGACTGATGTAAACATGAAGATCTTAACCTCTTAAAAGCATTTTATTCTCACCTGCTAAGAGAAGTAGATGCATTTTAAACATGAAGTAACTGATTGTCACTGATTGTCCATCTATGTTTATGTTTATACAATCATATGTTATGAATATTATAAAATGACCATAGTTTTGTTTCAGTAAAACTTTTTTTTTTTACTGGAAACTGTATTTTTTTTGAGTCTTCTCTACATATTAAAACTCAGCAGCAACATTCACAGAGATATAATGACAACTTCAATCATAATCACCTATTGATTAGAATGAACATCTCACAGGCCTCATGCAAAAACCTCATTGATTATTCTTGTATATGAAGGGAAAAAACTGAAAAGACATATTTCTTACTATTACTTACTATTAACACATTGAATGCATATTTATTCGTCTATATTATTGATAATATTGAAGCAGTATGACAGCGTTTCTTCTTCTCAAGATTTCAAAACCCTAGTAGTCATTCCCAATTCTCCAACTGCTAGACAGTTTCAATTTGAAATTTAAATTAAAACTTAAAATGTAAATAAAACTTCAAATACCTCCTACAACACCATCGTGATTAGAATGACATCACTTCACTCAGCACGTAGCTCAAAGTATAGTGATGTTGTCATGATGCAGTCACTTCACATATTATGACAAAGTAAGAAATACAAAACACTTCTAAGTCCTTAATCCTGGAAACCACCTCAAGATTTAGAGTTGAATTATCAGTAAGTAATGATTTATTGATGAATGTATGATTTTTCATGATGGAGGATGTGGATCTGTTTTTCACAAAGAAATATATTGATTTAAATGATGGAGTCTCTTTGTGGGACCCTATAGCTCTCTTGCCCAAATATCTCAATTTTAGTTTTTAACACCCAAATCCAGATTATAATCTCTATCTAGATCTAATTCCATGTAGTATCGTAACATGCATTTTTCAACTCAGGATAATTTTAAGTTGCATAATATTGGAAATATAGCTCACTCTGGGGAAAAAAGGTACAGTGGTACCTCTACTTACTAATGTCTCTACTTACGAAATTTTGTACTTACGAAATTTCTCAGCAGGAAAATATTACCTCTACTTACGAAAGAAATTTCGATTTACGTAACGTAAAAATACTTTATCGGTTGATTCTTGAATCTCCCACCGGTTCTTGAACGCAGCATTCTCATAGCTGCTCTACCATTGGCTATTACCTAGTATGTATCTTCCTGGCATCCCATTGGCTAAGAGGGATGCCACTCCATGTCTGTGTGGAGCTAGAACGGTGCTTATGGAGTGTCTCGGCATTCGGCACTCGACCCATGAGGTGTTCTGATAGTTTTGCGCAAATATAATAACTTTTTCAGTACATATGGACCCTATGGACCCAAGAAAGTGACGGAGAAAAGAGGAAAAGACAAGACGAAGAAAAGAGTTTTTTTGTCCATACAAAGCAAGAGGTAATAGACGAGCATGAGAAGGGGATGTGTTTGGTTGATCTGGCCAAAGAATATGGCCGAAATGCATCTACAATCGACACGTTATTAAAACAAAAGGAAGTTTAAGGAGTTTAAGGCATCGTGTGGGTGGTTGGAGAAGTTCAAAAGGAGGACTGGAATTCACTCTGTTGTTCGGCATCGTGAGATAGGAGCGCATGAACCAAAGAGGGAAAAAAACAATTGGAACAGCTGTTAAAAGGTAAATGACCGTCATTATCATTCTTTATTCTTTGTTTTTTACATTATGCACAACTCTCATTTATTGTGTAATAATCTAATCGTAACATGTATTTGTTACATGTTTTGATGCATTTTTATGCTTTATAAAACATTTATGTCGGAATTTTGTGGGCTTGGAACATATTAGGGCATTTGCATGGAAAACGCATCTCTACTTACGTAATTTTCTACTTACGTAATTTCTTCCGGAACCAATTAATTTCGTAAGTAGAGGTACCACAGTAGTTAAAAAGCTCACTGAGGAAAGAGATGGAGTCCTGCTCATCTGTCCACAGTGAGAACCTTTAAGACTTTTTAAAAGGAGTTCCGGACATCCTGGAACCAGACCACACACTGACAGTTTTACTTAATGTTCTAGTAAGAAGAAGGGCCTTCCCTTTTGTGGTCTCTTTCATCATATCTTCCTACGTGGGTTGTTGATGTGTGTGAGCATCCGAGGCCCGATTCTTTCCTCTGGTTGTTGTAGACCATCTGTTTGTATCTTATGATGCCTTGAGTCAGACACTCCCCCACACAGCAATGCTGTCAATCCTCATGCATGAGAATGAAAATGACAAACCTGGTTTAAATAACAGGAGTGAGGAAAAAGTTCCCAGTGTGAGGTATTTGACGTTTGATCCTAAACATGACGGACAAAGCACAAATGAGAGACATCATTTTTAAAGGATAAAATCTACTATGAGAATGAATTTACAGAACATTTTATCCTGACAGTGTCAAGCAGGTTTATTAAAGCACTAACAATCAGGACTTTATTTGGTTTGCACATACAGTATATCTACTACTCATGTCAACACTTCATTTATGATCCTTGATGAAAAAAAAAATCAAAGCAATAATTTATGTTTTACATTTCTGTATTTCATTAGGGCATACATAACCTGAAAACATTTACTTTCTGACAAGTCTCCATCCATCCATCCATCCATCCATCCATCCATCCATCCATCCATCCATCCATTCAGTACAGGGCAGAAAGTGAAGCATTTACAGTGATTTTTAAAAGCCGCCTTTACATTCATAGTTGTGCTTATATTTATTACTTTGTCCTTACCCAGCTTTTGAACGGATGTTTTGTATTTATTATAATTCAGTTGATGGATGCCTAACTAACAGATTAACTTAGCTGCTAAAACAACTGAAAGTAGCTTCAACTTATCTGGACACTATTTTTCCACTGATGGAAGAAGTACAGTCAGTCACTACAGTGTTCACTGAGTTTCTGTTGAGTTTCATTAAAGTCACTGGGTTTTGGTCCTCTGAAATGTTTCCCAGGTTTATAATAATAATAATAATAATAATAATAATAATAATAATAATAATAATAATAATAATAATAATAATAATAATAATAATAATAATAATAATAACATAAAAATAAATAAATAATACTAATAATCATGATAATAATAATAATAATATAATAATAATAATAATAATAATAATAATAATAATAACATAAAAAATAAATAATAATAATAATAATAATAATGACACAACAGCAGAGGACTGAGTGGAACAGGAATCGAACCACCAATCCTACAAGTAGTTCTGTAGTTATACTTTGATTCTGCGATGTAATGATCAAGACATCACAATTGTTCAGTCTTTGATTATCTCGTGTGTGTGTGTGTGTGTGTGTGTGTGTGTGTGTGTGTGTGTGTGTGTGTAACATAAAGTTGTGTGTTGGTTGTTGTGCCTTGATGTCACCCCCACCCCCCCCCACCCCACCCCCCACACACACACCTTAAATGCATTGAAGGTGTAAAGTGTTGATTGTTCTTCCTTTGCGGTGGCTTTATGATTTACCTCAGCAGCAACAACAGGAAGTCTGTTTGAAGAACAAATAGACAAATGGTGCTAAAAGGGGGAGAGAGCAAAAAATATCAGCTGTTATGCTTGATGTGTCTTCCTTTTGTTCCAGAATTAAAATGGTTAATTTAACACCTTAGCTATAATAACTATATAATAACAAAATTAGAATATAGTCAATTTAAATTTAATTACATACAACTTTACCTGCTCATAAACATACCGTGGGAAACTTGATTACTGTCCTCAGACTATTGTTACTTCCATAGACAGTGAGGAAGTTACATGACTGCTTATGATCATATGATCGTGCTAGAGATAGATAGAGATAACTTCATTATTATCATGGGATAAAATATATTATAAAAACTGTAAAAGACAATTGATTGAAATAAACAGAAACTACTGCTGCAGAAATAGACAATGATTTTTACCAGTTTGACAATTATTCAACATGCTCTGATAATATTATTGTGTTGCTGCTTGAAGAACATTTCTGTAATTAAAATCCAAAATTAAATGAAAATGTAAACTCCGTCACAAAGGTAAAATAGACGGTTTACAGAATTAGACTGATTTTTTTTTAATGTGCCTTGAAAGGAGAGATGGATGAGGAGTGATGAACAGGACATGAATTCAAACCGAGAACAGATCATGGAGAATCCAATGCGATGTTAAAACTGAACTTGTGCATTTCTGAGCAGATTATTTACTCTACAGACGAGTCTAAAACTGTAGATCAAATAAATCAAATCCTTTTTAAGGAGCCATACCCCCTAAACAAGCCCGGTATTGGACTATGGTTTTTCTAAAGCCTCACATATACAGACATGTGTGAGAAAAAACCTTTTTTTTAAATGGTTATAGAATGTTCAGGAATGAAAACCCTCAACAGTAATTGTTGTTGACGGGGTCAGGGCCTAGAGCTGGTTGGAAAAGAGAGCTGTCCTCCAACAAGAAGCCCAACATTTCACATCCTGGATTGTTTCAAACTTGTTTAACTTAAAGACAATCATGCATGTTTGATTTGTTGGTTTTGTGTATTGTTATATACATTGTGCTTCCTGAACGGGGATAAAGTTGCCCCTTTTTTCTTTTTTCTTTTCTTTTTTGTCGTCTAGAGCTATATTCAGGCTGAAAAGACTCAATTCTGATCTTTCAGAGCTGCTTAAACAAACAAATCTGATCTTTTTGAATCCGATTTGAGTCACTAACGTATATCAGACACATATCCTGTTGGAACCCATGCATCATGAATTTGGTCAGATCGGAATTCACTCACCTTTATTAACTGTTGTCATCAGCCAGCAGAAAAAAAACCCAAACACCAACAAACAAAGAGGAGTGATGACAACAACGACGCAACACCTCGCGAGGTTTGCTGGAGCCTATCCCAGTGGACTTGTGGCGTGAGTCAGGGTACTCTCCAGGCGTGACGCCGAAGCCACGTGAAACACAGACAAACACGCACGCACACATTCACACCTACGGACAATTTGAGACCAGCCAATTCACCTGAAGCACATATTTTTGGAGGTGGGAGAAAGCCGGATTAATAATTCAGCATAGCCCACGGCTCTGGGTTTGACACCCCACCAAAGGTCAACATATTATCAATCAAAGGACCATTGCTATACATAAAAGCTACACTTACATCCTGCTGGAAATAAAAGGATAGTGATGCTCTGTCATGTGCACATCTATGTGATTAATAGGTCATCGACACCTCCAGTTGAATTTATCACATAAAATATATCTTGCATTAAGAAGTGCTATCCTTAAAGACTGGTCATGTCGTTACTGGATAGATAATGCATTGGAAGATTTAAGCGGCGTGCTGGAATTACTCCAAGGTTAAGTGGTAATCCCATATCCATCAACACTTGGATTCTGATACAAATGACCTGGACTATGTATTTATTGGAAGGAGCACTTACGGAGCTTGATAAGTATCATTCTCCAGCTATTACCCTATGCTCAGAAAGATGATCTACGAGATCCATTTGCATGCTAATCTCTCCTTCTGTTCAATACCTTCAGGGTTCAATTCTCTGCACAGTTTCTGAGATTCAACGATTAACATCCTCAAGTACAGAATTACTGAATTGATCTATCGGTTTTCTACGGTGTGCCAAATCCATTCTGGGTCTAATGAAATGGCTCTTTTTTACCGAAATGAAATGGTGACATTGCAGCTTTGAATGTCATCATAAAATTCATGCCTGACATGTCGACTGAGTAGAACTAACCTTGCTATCATTGGAGCAGAGGGCGAGAAGATGACTGACTGAGTCAAAGGAAGCTTTCAAAACTTCCTTCATACTGTAGGAGTGGAGATGCCTGATCACGCAGGCTCAGCTTGTTAGGGACTATAAAAACTGGTAAATGTGACTGTAACAGCAAATACCTCATATCCATCATCAGGAACTATTTATGAAAGCTGGGAGGGGTGTCAATTTGTTCTCAGAGAACATCCAAAAATAGCCATGATTCTGCAAGAATGATGTCAGAGTAATGATCATCGTGCTCACAGTCAGTAACGATGTCGAAATAGTTTCCATCTGTCCATATGATCAAGTACAAGTCCAAAGCCAATGTATGGATGTCATTTAAGGTACCGGTCTTTTCTTTTTCTCTGTAATGATTCGATTACAGTCCGCAAATTACAGTGTTCAGATTTATAGGAGTTACCAGCACAAAAGTACGCTGTAATTACTCTTTAAAATGTGCAGACAAAAAAACGTCCATACACTCTGCAGACAGAAGAGGCAGAGAAGAAGTTGGGTTGGGTTAGTTTGTTTATAGGTCATCCAGAAACTGTCACCATATCACAACGTATTTCACAAGCTCTCTATTGGTCAAAACTTTTTTGATCTTGCCCTTTTTTTGTTCTGAAGAGCTACACAGCATCTGGTCTTTAAGACACAAAGGAATCAGGTAAAAAAAAAAAAAAAGCCAGAAACAAAGATAACAAAGAACACAACCGCAGCTCTTGTAGAGAAGAAGCTAAAATGCATTTTTCCAATGAACAAATGCAAGGGTATTTTAATTGATAAATGCAGACCATTTATTAATAAAAATACCCTTGCTTGGATCAGAAATACACAATGTGGATTTCTCATCCATGTTTTAGTTTCTGGTTTCTACTTCTGCAGCACAAACCACTAACTGCCACAATAAGCCTTTATAAGACCAAACAGTAAAAAAAAAAAATTTTTTAAATTTGAAGCATGTCGAATTAATTCTGGTGACTTTACCAAACTGGTAAAGTCTTCTTCCATCAGATCTGAGTAGCAAATGATTCCCAAAACGTTCAGCAGTGTCAATCCATGTATTTTTTAAAAAGCAGTTAAATATCCATTCATATCTCTCAGGCAATCAAATCTGTTTCATGATTACTTAACGAATGCAGTTTATAAAAACTGTAGAAAAAATGTTTAGAAGTTTTTGAGCTCCTCAGAAAAAGTGTGTGTATCTGGAAAAGTAAATAATAGAAGAAGAATCGCCCTTGATACCAAAGTACACTAACCCTGAACTAAAAAAACCTGTAAAAGAAATGTGTTTTGTTTACGTGTTTAAGTGTTGCATCTGACGGCCTGTTGGAGCAGATCTCATGTGGAGCTTTCAGTGTACTCCTGCACATTTTTGTCTATTCAGAAACACTGTGTTGCAGAGCCAGAACAAAAAAAACCCCAACTGTTTTGAAGCTGAATTGATCCGGTCTGAAAATCACCATTTGGTCCATTTAATTCTGTTCCAGGAAGAAGGGAGGGCCAACATGCTGCAAGCACTTTTACTTTAAGCCTTGTTTTTTGGTTTTAGCTTGTCTTCCTCTTGTGGTTTACACTAAAGATGCTTGCAGAAAACATTTGTTCTGCATTTTAAGTTACAAATGATCTGCTAGACAAGAAACACCACGTTCGGTTAGACATGATCTGACAGCAGGATTGTTGGTGAATAAAATCCAATTCAATATTATATTAATGTTTTTCTTTTGCAGAATGGACAGCAAGATGAGCTGGCATTTTATGAGGGGTATACCCTGTCCTTTGGCTTGTAGACTCCTGTGATGTCGCCATGACGATATTGTTTTATTCACATTTACTTCATGTCAAATTAGGTTTCCCACCTAGAAACCTCCTCCTAGCTTTTGAAATCATGTGTTTATCAAAAATAAATGAGAAGTTATCGACAAACATGATTTTTCCACAAAGGTGCATGTGCAATATTTACTTTTGTAAAGTAACTAGTAACTATATGAATTAGTCTGAATCTGCTGCATATTGGTCCAGATTATAATCCAGATCTGGATTAGAGCTGAATCTGGATCCAATTAAGCATAGAGGTGAACCTTCATGAGTTACAGCATTCATGTTTGAGTATTTTTATTTTGGTCTATTTATTATTATAATTATTCATGACACTGGCAGCGTGCATCTATTCCTCGTTTCACCTCAAAATGTAATCAACGTTACCCAAAATCCCCTCCTTCACAAATTTCATTAGAATCTGTTGTCAACTTTTTGAGATAATTTGCAGACAGACAGACACAAAGTAATTAGAAGTAATTAGAATCTGTTAAATATCCTAAAACAGTTGAAATCAGCTAATAAGCGATGCCGAGCTTCCACTCCTGTCCACAGCTGTACCTTTCATTAGTTTGTGCGTGCACCTCATCACAACTTAGTTGCACGGCATCCAACGACTTCATGGGAACCCGACCAAATCACAGCCTGCAGGTTGACAGGAAGTAAACATCAGGCCTCTGCCAGAATAAAACTGCTGGAAGCCAACCTATTATTTCTCTTTATATCTAATTTTTCAATCAAATTCACATCTAATCAACAGGAACATGGTCAACCTGAAAGCCTTCAGGTCCACCACTAATCTAGTCAGTGTGCATTCAATGTAATACACATGTGCTTCCTCACAGCTAACAACTTAATACTAAAAAAGTTCAGCAGAGCATTTTATGACTAATACTGAGACGGTTCTACAAACAAAGATTGTATATGTAAAATATACTATTGTCAGCATTTATTATGATAATATGATAAATGCAGGCGTATGAATCCTGCACAAAGTCTGCTCTAAAAGTCTGCTGTGATCCATCCCTCCAGAAGAGCGATGAGACATAAAAATCACCAGGACACAGAACAATCTTTCACTTAACAGATTAGGTGGTGTTGATTTTTCATTACAGATGATGAAAAGCTCACATTAATGTAGCAAATGAATTAGTTTGTCCATCCATCCATTTGTCTCAGTTTCATCCTTTTACAACAGTGGATTCCATCAATGCATGAGCCATCTCATGGGCTGCTCCATTTAAAAAAGGCAGTGATCTTTAACCTGAAAATGACAACTATTACCCCATTATGACAAATCACAGCTCATAACTAGATATGCCAAGAGAAGCAGCATTTCTGTCCAGCGAGCCATTTGGATGAAGTGACTACGCTTTTAAAGAAAGGAAGAGCGAGAACGAGAATAAGGAAAGTCTTTAAGCCAATCTGGGTCTTTGCCAGCCTGAATCTAACCTTTAGTCTTTTGGTTTGGGAGTTAGCTGGTTTCCTTTTTCCTCTGACATCACTCTTCAGGATTCACACAATGATAACATGACCACGATTGCATGACATTACTGTTTCCTTGAATGCACAGGGGAGACTTGTGTTAAAAAATCCCTTACGTCTAGAGGCGAACAGCACCAGCTGCACAGCTGGTGACCATGGGAGAGAGAACAGATACACATTATGTAGCAGGGATGTTAATTATAATACACATTCTAATTCCCTTCCCAACCATGTATTATATACTGTACATTCATAAGCCATAAAATACATCTGTTACCTTCAAATTATCACATTGGAGGGGATTCTGCTTCATTAACTTGTAAAACAATTTGTTATCCTTCCTATCCAGAAATGAATCCTCTGTTATCTTTGTAAGCTAAGTTTACATGGCAATAAACTTTGCACAGAGCAAACTTAAACTCCTGTCTTTAATATGTTCAGACCCCCAGGGAGTCTGGTTCTGAAACTCAAAGCTAACTGCTGCTGGATAGAAGTGTTTTTTCCTCTCTTTGTCTCAGATCTTAATTTGTTGTTGTACCTTATTTCAGTAATATAAGCTAAAAATACAAAAGCAACGCACACATAGAACGAAGAGAAAAAAATGCACCTTGTGTTTTTTTTTGTGTGTGTTTTTTTTAATGCAAGCCAGATGTGAGTGGGACCATGGAAACAGGTGATGATAGCATTACACTCTGATTGCAAACAGATGGAGAGGGGTTTGAACCTATTCTTGTGTCATTGTCGGGGTCACGAATAAAGATTTTTTTTTTTCTTCTGATATAATGGTTTCTGTACATATTACTGCAGCAACTTTAGGTGTTCTGTAAACAAGAAGAGGCCTCTGTTTAGGGGGGGAGAAGAGTTTTTTTTGAAAAGCATTAATGGTTTGTGTGCTGTGGTTGCAGGTCTTTGTAGCTATCAGATGGTCACTGCTGAAAATTTGTCTTGTCAAGCTCCACCAGTTTTCTGCAGCAGGGAAACTCCTTTTATTTCCTTTCCTTGGTGTGTTCAAGATCCAGGTCTGCTTCACATCACGTGAGTATATCACCGGGAGAGGAATGTCTCCAGCAATCAGCCTTGATGAAGTGGCTGGTAGAAATGTCCTGGGAGACAGAAAAAAGCCACTGTACATGTTGGACTGGCCTCAGAGAATGAGAGGACACTGTGCAGACCTGCGCTGAATGACGGGCTGGCCACCCCTTAGAGATGGTTATTTAGTGAGCAATTAGATCGTGCAATACCGAGAAAAGCAATAACCCCCCCCAACCCTAAACAAAAAAAAAAAAATCCTGGATGCAGTGTTCATGTTGTGACCTCAACTCCAGAAGTTTGACCTTTTATGTGCAAAGAGCGCTCCAAAACTCACTGCACATCTGCTGTAACATAAAAATATATTTCAAAAAACAACCCACATGCGGCGAAATCAGGACAATGGAGTGACGTGTGATTCAGAAGTTGTAAAGTGTTTTTCTATCAGTTTAGAGAATTATAAACAGACTTTAGTGGCTTAAACGAAAAGGGATTTCACATTTGACACCCCCACCCCCCCCCAGGCTATCCTTGGAGCTACCTCAAGAGCACACAGCTGGCCGACTCTCCCTCACACAGGTGTAAAAGCCCAATCCTTCATCTCAGATTCATGGTGTCACAGCTTCAACCAACCATCCCAAATGGGGCCTCCCATTCTGCCATTTGGGAGAGTGGACTTTCACAGTAATGGACACTTAAGAAAGCAACACCTTGCCCCAGCATGGTGCCACAATGTGACAAATATTGAGCTCTTAAATCATTAAATTACAAAGTGAAATGATTTATTATCCCCGCTCCAGCAGGCGGCGTTATCTGGGGAGCTTTAAAGATGCTCTCTGCTTCAGAATTCACACATTCTGTAACATGTTTATGCAGCTGGATTGTTTTATTGGACCAATTGAATTAAGCTGTGATAAGTGAGCTGAAGTACCAGGCTCAAGGGTACGCTAGAAATGCCACACCTGTCAGTGTGGTGTGCTGGATGGGTTTGGCTCGTGAAAGCATTCCCCTCACACAAAGTAAAATATTTTAACAAAACGGAAAATGTTACCCTTGAGATTCATGTCTCAGTTTCCTTAACTTGACCTATAAAAAACTTTGGATTTCCTTATTTGTTTTTTATTAAAAGACGCAATCTGCTCAAATCTTAAAAGGTCTCTCTCACATATTCATTTAGTCTCCTGGTTTTCCCTCCTCCTGGAGCCGTGGATTAAGTTCTACTATGGTAAAAATAAATAAATAAAAAAAGCTAAAGCTTAGTTGCGGTCTGCTCAAGAGGATCAGATCAGGTCCTTTAAGCACAACACTGCGCTGAGAGCAGAGCTCGTTTTGGAAGATCAATGTCTCTCCTTCTTTTGTTGCAGCAGTCATTGCAGCTTCTGCATCACACAAAGGCACCAGGGTGCCTGGCGGGGCCATGAAAGGCTCGATTGGAGAGCACAGAGGACCACCTGACCGCCTGCACCGTACACACACACACACACACACACACACACACACACACACACACACACACACACAGCGATGATGGTGTCTTTATCTGTCTAGAGATTTGTTTGAATGTCTCTTTATTTCTCCTGCCCCTCCTGTAAAGTGAGTTAAAGTGCTTTATTATTCTTTGAAATATCAAACTACACACGCTGTAATGTGTAATAGGTTGGCAGAGCTCAGAGGAACGCTAATTCCTATTTCTTACTCAGTGTTATGGAGACAATAAAGCTGTTTGTCATTACAAAGTCTGTGTTTTCATTACATGCTCTCTTTTTCCCAATTCCTAAGCCCATCCACCCTTTTCTTCTCCATCTGCCTCATCTGGCATGTTTTTATGTTATCATATTATTGTACAAATATTTTGGTAATATATGTCAAGATATGTAGATATGTTGGTTTATTTGCACAAATGAAATTTACAAATCATGTCATCTCTTGCAGTTAAGATTTAACTTAATGAGCAAAGCTTTGAACCTGGACAAAGAACTGAGGGATTTTTTTTTTTAAATGAATGTTGTTTTTTTAATCGCTTGAGATCTCCAGCTTCCCACATGTCTACAGCTGTGTTGATACTAAAACCAAAAGAGTGTTTTCTGTGTTTCTATGTTATCATTTTCTCATAGTCTAAAAAGCAGTTAACAAGACAGGAAGAGAGAGCAGAGCTTGATGTGCCCCCTGCATATTCTCATTAAAATAACGTTGCTAAGACAAGATAATGAAACAAAATAAACAATCAGCAGTTGCACCATTCTTCATTGTGAGTAAGAATGTATGAGCTGCTGCACCGCTGGAACCAGAGGCCTGCTAGCGATGACACCCCTGATCTATTATTTCTGCAGCCTCTCAGAGACTTGACGAAGTCCAGCATCTCTCTCCCACTCTCACACACACACACAGACACACACACACACACACACACACACACACACACACACACACACACGGCATCTGTTTTGTGAAGTAAGTGCTAAATGCTAGGTGATTAAAATAAGAGATAATCTCTATTTTCAGCAGGAACTAAAAAGTTTTAATGATCTTTTTAAACCTAAATGGAGAAGTTTTCAACTTATTAATGTTCATAAAGTAAATCTAGTTAAACCGACATGTTATGGATGCAAGAAGAAGACTTTAAAAGTTCTGTTCAAAAAAATTTGTCTGAATATTAAACAAATACTGCAAAACATTGTTTAAACTGACCGGGACAGTGATGGATGCTGGAAAAGTGAGAAGTAAATTATAAAGTATTATTACAAGTAATGCCTCTTTCATTTAACAAATGGTCATTGTCCACATTACCTCTAGGGTAAAAGCTTCAGTAAGTTTCAAGCCGTAAGTCATCAGATCGCTCTTTTAATGAACTGGTGGGAATTTAAAGTTAGCTCCATTTACGTTATTTCTATTAGCCAAGATGTTTAAAGACATTAGTAGTGCATGGGCGTCCCGTGCATGAGGCTGCAGCTAAAACAAGGCTCCCAAAGAACCTTTCTTTGTCTTTTTTTTTTTTAAAGTGCATTTATTCAGAATTGCCAGCACTACTCTTTCTGCAGGTTTCCAAAAGGCTGGTTTTACACTGTCCACACGCATTACTCCCATAGTCTGTTGAAGGCTGATCCTGTCACCCACATCTCCTCTGCAGCCGGGGCCACCCAGCCTGGATGTGTCTCCAACATGTCATCCCCCTGTGTGGTCTTTAACAAAAGAGAAACAGAGAAAAGGAACAAAGCCCTACAGTGCCAACCGAGAGAGAAAGAGATGTTTCAAAATATGACAGTGTCATCTTTGGGAAGCCAATAAAGAGAACGGAAAAGTGAAATAAAACACAAATAAAAAAGGGCTTGAAGAAAAGGAAATACAGTCTGGGGAGAGTTAAGTGGTGCTATAAAAATAGCATTTGGTATTATATACAGGCTATAATATGTAACTGAGAGCAAGGTGGACATTACATTACATTAATCCAGGCATGTTTTTAATTAAGTGCATTAAGTGCACGATAAGAAAACATAGTCTAAAAATACTGTGATAAAAACCCCTAGAAAAAAGCATTACAGTATTTTCCATACTATAAGGGGCACTGGACTATAAGGCACACTGGATTATAAGGCGTACCTTCAATGAATGGCCTATTTAAAAAAGATTTTCAAGTATAAGGCACACTGGATTACAAGGTGCATGGTCAGTTTTTAAGAAAATTAAAGGCTTTTAGGTGCGCCTTATAGTGCGGGAAATGCTGTACATTTGTGACAGGATAGTTATATTATGCTGTATATGACAATAGACATACAGTATAAAACATGACTTATTATTTACACAATAATTTCATCACATTATCGTAACCATTGTTTATCAAATTTGATTCAAAGCCAGAAATCAACAAAAGAATAGTTTATAAGTGTAGAACAGAAAATTAGATTCCAGTAGATTCTTCAACATGTGAGAAAGGTGGGAAACAACCTGGCTACAGTTTGCAGTGTCAAACTGTTTGTGTTGTTTCTTCTTGGTTCTACTGGTTTGTTTATTTATTTGCCAGCTGACTTATGTTAATCTCCACTGCCGTCAAGATCATTTGTGATTTGCAAGTCAAAGATCTCCAGGTTTCCAACTAGATCAAATGTCCTGAACATGTACCAGGAAAAATGATAGTGGTGGAAACAAACTGTACACACAGTGCATGTTTGTTACCCTACTTGTCATCCTAACTTCAAATCTTTAAAATCTTAGTTACAGATGAAGTTCTTTAGGTATCTAAAATACTCTTGTGAGTCTGATTGGGACACTTTGACATTTGAACAC